>NC_048900.1:1829218-2129218 GCF_011077185.1 Oxyura jamaicensis | reverse complement strand
GTTGGTTTGAAACCCTCTGAAAGGTATTTCCTTGAAATATGTATCTGAATGTTTATCCAAGTCAGAAACATTCTCAAAGACTCCAAGTTCAAAGGCAAGCACCAAAACAGATCAAAAATACTAAATTATCAGATGAAAGCATAATGAAACTTTTATTATAAAAATAAATCATAAAAGATCAGAAATCAACACAAATCTAGTTGTGTTAACGTGCTAAAAAAGGGAAATACTTGACTTGAGGCCAGCGATGACAATGGGGTGGCAGTATACACAGCCTCCCTCAGGCCACAGGCCTCAGGCCCGGCCTGCATATGGAGCACTGCCATGCATCGCCCAGCATCGGAATCACAGGGAAAGAACTTGCTGGTGACTCAGAGATCTTGTGAACAGCAACTGAGTTGTAGAAACAAAAATCTTTGACAAAAACCGTCCTGGAATATTATGTGATTTCTTTGAAGTAGAGAGAGGCCGTTTAACGTGTCCCTGCTGCAGGCAGGAATGAGGCAGGTATTTCCAGCAAGACACCCTAATGAAAGTCCTTGGTGTCATCCAGCAACCACTGCCATAGGTTATGCAGGTAGCAGACCAATGTTATTTTACAGCTAACCCTGTGCTCACAATGCAGCAAAATGGGCAAAGTGCAACCACTGCTAAGTAAAGGTAGTATCCTACATCGCGGATACATACAGGATGAAAACTCTTGAGGAAAAAAATAAATAGAGAGACCAAATAAGCTACTCTCATGCAAGGTGTTCCCTTCGTTAGTCACAACAGCAAAGCCAGTGGCTCACATTTCAAGTTCAGATGAAAAACAGCTGTGATGAACATGAGGGCAGGCAAATGCTTGGCTCAGTGCACAGCCAGGCCTGCACCAGCCAGGCTATGGCCATCTGGAGGCTGCCTTATTTCAACCACTATTGTTCACCTCTGGAAAAGGAGCAGGAAGAGCTCCTTGCCACCTGAAGGGCCTGGTCACAGCTGGGCCACGATGCTGCAACTGCCACACTGGGCCAGCCCCGAGGCACCGCGTGAAGGCCAGCACCTCAGCAGCCCTGTGCTGCACCCAGCCCTTCTACAACTACTGTCTTGTTGTGTGATTTCTTGTAGCCAAAACTGTGCTTAACCTATGCTCGATCTTCTTCAAGGCTCACTGTATTCAAGCTGAGCTGCTCGTGTTGCATTTGTACAGAGAGAGAGAGAGATGCTGTGCTTGTCTGCAAGCCAAGACAGACAAAGCACTAAAGACACTGAAGTTACAATTCTATCTGTAACAACATAGGACACTGCCAACTTGAAATCTGATTTTAAAAAAATCTGATTTATAGCATTTCTAGGTGTTGTGGCTGACTGAGTTCAAATGAACTCTTAAGAATCATTTTACAGTCATATTTTTCTCTTCTAAGGATGCTTCTGTGCTCTGCTGTGGTAGTACACATGCAAGGAAAAAAGGACCTGCTTCATCACAGACATGCCACTGCCAACTGTACAAAGCAGTTTTTTAAGAAGCAGAAAGTAAATTACATTTCAATTACATTTGTCTCAGATTTAACTACAGCATATATTTCAGACAGAAGCCAATTTCATACTGTTTACACTAACCTATTATATTAGCATGTATATTAATATGTGAAAGATATGTATATGTGTATATAAAAATAAATACACACAACTGAAGTCACACAGGAAAACAATATTACCAGGTGTGTGCTGTATAGCCTAGGTGTTAGTACCATAACTTCTGCTCAGCAACAGCAAAGCTTGCAGCATCTCATTGTCATTCAAAACAGATCTGGGTAATTTTGTATGTCCTTAAGTGGTCTTACTTGTGCTTTAACTTGCAAAATTCAGTGAAATAAATAAGGTGTTGTAGGAATCAATTCCTACATTTGCTCACAATTCCATTTGCCTGTGATAACCTTCTATTAAAAAGCTTTAATAGACGCATTTTAATAAAGCAAAGTTAGATGAGTTTGGATTGAGATCTTTATGAAGTACAATGATGATCTGTGTGAGAATTTTTATCATTCCAACAATAGCAGAAGAAAAATTATGGAGATATCTGAAATGCAGTAGATTGGTTGTTTCCCATCCCCCCACCTTACCAGTAAGCAAAGACAGGACTTTTCCTTTACAAAAGGTTTTGCCATGGATGTTTCAATTTGATATTTCAAATCTCCCTTATGCAAAGATGACTCCCATGAAATTAACTCCTCTCCGTTCACTGCCGCGTAACATCTCCGTGACAACTCTGGTAATTGCTTTCATCGGGTAAGCAATACTCAGAAAGCATGAATATTCCTTTGTGAAATTCAGCAATTACAAATAACTCAGAGGCTCATGTTGCACGAGCCCCAGAACTGCATGATGGGGATGGGCTTTATAAGCGGCCATTCGGAGATGATGCTCCAGCCCCACCACATGCACAGGATAGGTGGCTGGCAACCTCTTTGCTAAAGGAAGCAAATATTCTATTATTGCTCAATGACTCAAAAACAACACCCTTCACCTTTCAGTTAAAAGTGCTTCCCAGCAGGGCCCAGCACCCAGGAACCCTAGGGTATGGGGCGAGAGCCAAAACGGGTGCCCATGCAATGGGAGATGCTCCAGCCCATGTCAGGGAGCACCCAGCACAACCAGTCACCATGCATCACTGGCCCAGCATGTTCGGGGAGCACTGCCTCGGTCCCACCCCCAACACCAGACCACAGGCATTACTGCAAGTGCCACCACACATTATCATGAGACATAAGGGGACAATGGATGTGGTACAACAGGCGTGCTGAGCATCAGCTGTACTCTCCAGATCTAAATAACAGATTTTCCATCAGTATTGTAGGAAACTTTTGGAAATTAAAACTGCTCTAATACCTCCAAGGGGGGAAAAATAATAAAAAAAATACCGCTGCCTCTGATGGCTCACACAATACAGCAATGCCTGGATCATCTCAAAATTAAATATACCTTGATATTTGAACTGTTTGGGCTTCAGAGCCTCAGCCTCTGGCATTTCATAATACTTGGGTAATAAACGAACAATCTTATTTTATCAAAAAAAATATAAAGGGGCTAGGAGTGGGGGGTGCGGAAGAGTGCAGAGGAAATAGTGTCTGTGAAATGGAAACCACAGTTTCAGACACCAGCTCTCATTAATCTTGCTGATGAATAGGATCTTTATAGAAGGAGACCCCGCCGTTGAGAGAATTGAAAGGAAATAGTATGGAAAGTGAAGCTGCAGTTTCTTGTACTTGTTCTTATGTGTTTTAAATTAAGTGGCTTTTGTGGAGGCTCGAGTCAAAGAAAAAGGAAATCTAAGTAATTCTTGCTTTACAAGAGAAATGCACATGGAAGCAACTGATGCTCCTTTTGCTGCAAGCCTTTTTTGGCAAAGAGATTAGATCAAGGATACAGCCAAAAAAGGAATGGAAATGCACTGTTCGGTGATTAGTTTATGACATTCTACCCTATATATAGTGCCTACTTGGCAAACCCTCCTGCAGTTCTGCGTTTTTCATTGCAAGTGGCTTATATCAGTACTGACATCTTGCAGATGTTAGTAGCTTTGATTTTTTTCCCCCATATTGCAAATGAGTTGGCATGGAAACAACTCTTTTCTGGCAACATGACATATGATTCAAGGCAAAATGCATTTAACACAGATGAATAGTTCAGGAATATGCCTATAACAAAAAGTCATCTTGAAAGCTGCTTTGCATTTGTTGGTGTTTATGACAACTTTTTCAAGACAGTCTCTCTCTCAAAAAAAAAAAAAAAATCAAGTGTTTAAGACTAAGTACAAATGATGAATTTCTCATTGCTTGGCACTGCATACTCCATCTTTGATAGATTTTTTTAAATAACAAGATGATAATATTAAGAAAAAAATGTTGAGAGGTTATTTTCTTATTTTCAAGGAACTGTTGCTGCATTAGTGTCCATGTTTTTAAGATGATTGCAATCAGCCAGGGCCACCCATGCCTGGGGGTACACTGGCAGCCAGGTGAGCACAACCACAGGCAGCAGCAGGAGTAGAGGACAGCTACTTGTGGGGTGAGGGCTGGACCAGGACACCAGCAGGTCCCTCCCAGCCACCTTCCCGTAGTGCCTGCAGCAACTGGGTGGGACCAAGCAGTGAGCTCTCCCCTCGCCTGTCACTGCCAGCTCCACACTAGTCCAGAGCCTCGGAAAAGGCCTGAGCATCCTTTTCATCCCCCACAGTGATTTAGGAAAAAGCTGAAGGAGCTCTTGCTTCAAGCAAGAGCTGAACCCCCACTTCATGCAGCTAGAGCACAGGCAGGATAAACACGGGGAGCCTGTGGCTACTTCCCACAGCACACACAGGTTTACCTTTTAAATAAGTTGAAAAGAAAACCACAATTTTGAAAGTCTCCAGCAGTCTAAAACTTCCACGTAGGATGCCTTTAAATACCAGCAAAAAGGTTTCAAAGCAGTAGATGAAGGAGATGAGCCTGCAACAGGGAGGAAGAGGAGGGCTTGCATAGGAAGAGAGGAGAAAGCAAGATGGGAGATGCCTCGTGGGCTGCAGTCAACGTTGGATGTGCGAGCAGACCTTCCAGAGCCTGTCCAAACCTAATCCGAACTTCAAACCTTTTGAAATATTATTATTACTGAAGGAGTCTGGCAAAAACTCACCTCAGTGATTTAGAGGAGTCTGAATTCAATAAAATTAGCATTTAAATGAACCCAATTAAGAAATGCTTTAAACTGAGCATGCAAGAGGGGAGTATGGGCGACTTGTCTATTAGAAAGCTGTGGAGTGCTAATGCATGAAGAGACAAGCCCTTATGGGGCTCTACAGAGAGAGAAGAAAACACCAGGCTCTGTGGGTTGAATGCACCGCCCATTAGCATACATAGATGTGTTTTACGTTTTATTGACACTGAAAAAATATTTTGCCTTGTTAAAAGAAGTAGAAATTGATTGCAAAGGATGACAAAAAGATATTAATTTCTGCCTGCTCTATATTTATCTGAATGCTCAAAAAAGGCAAGTCAGATTATTTTACTAAAGGTACACCATAAACATAAACGTCTGCCACGTCACAGCATGTATTGAAGCATCTTCTACATACTCAGCTTCCAAAGCATGGAGCAGCCCAAATGCAAGAACAGGAAATCCAAACAGACTCCATTTATTTTACTGGTATTTTAATGCATTTTTTTCCTAATGAATGCATCTGTTTTGGATGATAAATTGTCCATTAGAGAAAGCTCAAGTTTTTTTTTTGTTGTTGTTGTTTTTTATTATTATTATTTTGTGTGTGCGCGTGCCGTTTTGATTACATTGCTGTTAACAGTGTTGCATTTACTATTTTAATTTTATCATTGTTTCTGCCATCAGCTATTCAGTACAGAGAAAAAAAAAAACTTGCTAGAGTGAGCTTATAATCACAAGTATTTTAATTTATTAAATAAATGACCTAATTGCTTGCCTGAGATCTATTTTTCTTCTTTCTCTTGACCCTATTGAGACTTAATCAGTTTCTTGGTGCTAATTAGGTGTCAGCATTAGTAGCCTGCTAATACATAAGAGATAATGACACCATTGTGCAAGACACAGTGTCCAACACATGACCCTGTTTCCTTAAATTATACCCTAAGGATTCATCGGGAAGCCTAAACACTTCATAGTTTTGCAGCAGCAGCTCCTTCTGGACATGGACAGTGGTACAGATCTGACACAGAAGCGGAGAATTAGACACAAAATGCAGCTTTTCACCGTGCAGCACTTCAACTGGAATTACGGCTGCTACACTCTTGTCCCACTTTGTGGATTCATTATGCAGCATTTGCTTAGTGTAAAAACAAGGACACAAAGAAGGCTTAAATAACAATTCAGTATTTGTCATGTAGACTAGCAAGCTGGTGGCAGGGAACTGCAACGCAACACCTTCCTCAGACACCTCCCTGACCCCATCTGCACACTGCGGTGTGCTGCCGGAACAGCACGTCGCATTTTGTGCCCACGTGTGTTCGCAGGGCTGGGAGACACCCGGAGCAAACCTGGAGCTGCAGCAAGGCCATGGCTGCAGATACCATCAGCTGTGGGCTGGCAGTGCCCCGCAATCACAAGCAAAGCGTCCTCCCCAGGGCACTCAGGACAGAAGGGGCACAGAGGCAAGAAAAACAGCGGCAGCGAGGAGCACATGCAGCAGCACAGGGATGAGCAGCTGGTGAGAGCGCTGGGGTGGCCAGCACGCAGACAAGCAGCCGCTCGAGCTACTTGCTGCCAGAAAAAGTGCAGAGCAGCTTTGTTTTCTGTAGAACGTAACACAGGCCACATTCAGCAGCACAATGGGCCAGGGCAAGGCACGCATGACAACCAGGCCTTCTGTAGAAGATGCTGAAAGAAAAAGCAATCTCAAGAAATTTTGGAGAGCCTCTATTGCAGGTCTTCTCCACAAAACTACATCTGGGGCTTGCAGCCCAGTCCAAGAGGGCAAACCCCTGCCAGCAGGAGCCTGCTATGCTCTGAAACATCCTCCAGCATTCAACACCTCAGTTATTTAAACAAGCTCCTGCACTGATCTCAAGTAGCCTCTCAACAACTGCGGGGGAACAAGAACTTCTGCATCAAAACATCTACAGATCTTAGTCCCTACTGAGACCGCCTATCCCTGTCCCTCTACCACAGCACTCAGATTCATGGTACAAAGGAACAGCTCTTAATCCAGTCCTTTGGCATCAGAAAAAAAAGAAAGACAAGAAAAAAAAAAAAGGAAAAAAAAATCTCAATTGGTAACGTTTTTGCATTACAGTAGGGACTCAAACTTTTTGCTATTAATTCAGTGAATATGCCAGCAGAAATACCTGGCAGTACAGAAATGCTGATCAGAGCTGGGGTTCTCAGTTTCTCTGGATCAACACAAGCTCTTGAAGTGCTAAGCACTTCACAAAAAAAAAAAAAAAAAAGGAAAAAGTTACCTGTCATCTGACAGTTTTATGATGGCAAAATCTTCTAGAGTTGAGTTGACCTTAAAACATAAATGTGGAAAAATGTGGAAAGCACTGTAGGGGATATGCAGTGAAATTGTGAGCTTTTCATGATTGTTCGCTCTCAAAACACTGTGACCAGTTATACACCTGAAAGTCACTAAATGCATTTGCTGGTTGATATTTTTTAAGTGCTGTTATGTCTGAGAGGTGTTAATGGTTCATCCATTAGTTGTGACCCAGACTTCACAACTTCACCTTGACTTCATTAGAGCAATTGTGTGGGTTAATGCACTCTACTTTTATCTGGCAGTTAAACCTCCCAGGTTCATTTGTATCAAAGCTGCTGTACAAACGAAGGGTCTCCTTTGAAGGGCCCTAGCCCTGCAGAAGGATCTTTGAGCTGGGGACAGTTCCTAAGGGGAAGGAGAGATTAAGAAGGGAAACCTTGTTTGGGGTTCAAAAAGCAACAGAAGCTCCAGCGAGGAAGAGCACCTGGAAGTGGTCACATGTCAGAGAAGAGCAATGATGCTTTACCAGTGTTTCTGCAAGTGGCCTTTGGACAAGTTGTTGTTTGTGAAATGCAGACAAATCTAACAAAACTCTCCTGCAGTGGAGAAGAAGGTACAGTGTCAGCTTCAGTGCAGAAGCGCAACAAGAATCTGGAATTTATGGGACAAAATAACTGAAGCCTCCATGCACCACACAGTAGACAGCTTTCGAAATGCCAAGTTAACGGCACGTAAAGCACGAGGTTGGCTAACCCACCTGCTAGCTCCGCAAGAACCTACATGCACTGATTCCCATGACCTAGGAGAAAATGCTGTACAAATCAGAGCATGGGCCCAGGGATGCAGTGATGAGCTCATCTACCTTGTAAGGTGAGCACCCAGAAAGAGATAGAAAAGAAAAGAACTGGGCTGCCTGGCTTACCTGGGGGCATCTGCAGAGTCTCTGCTGACGCACAGCATCTCAGAAACACCCTTACTACATCAAACTCTCCACAGTAGTGGAAAAAAGAAATGTGTTGTTAATGACGGATATTTAACTTCATTGTTAGTCATGTTAAACATATCCAAATCATAGCACCCAGCTCCATATCATCTTTCATGGGCAGTATGCTAACCGAGAAGGAAGCAGCAATCCAGCCCTTCACAACAGATCCACATTCCCAATGAGCTTTAAGCGTGTGTTCAGGCACATATCCCAGAGACACCCAAACGAGGCCAAACAGGGAAAGAGAAAGAGGAAGACTCTTGGGGTGGTGGTGTTGTTTTTAAAACTCTGAACATATGAAAATGTGGACACAATTTCAATTTGTAGTAGCTCCTGGGGAAATGCACGTGAGATTCTCCATGTGAGAGAAAGCACTTTTATGAAGAAATATTGCACTGTTGAACTCACTGTCCCCAAGTGGACAACATGGAGCTCCATTTCCTGCATTTAAGCAAAAGAGAATTATCACAACACTATAGCCCAAGAGTAAATCCAGCAATTATAGAAGTTGAAGCATATCCCCAGATTTGTACTCAGCTCCCTAGAGGCAGCAGGCTGAGCAGCACGTCCCATAGGCACATGTTGGGGATAGGTATGTGACTACAGTTGTGCAGTAAAGTGGGGTATGAAAGGGGGCTGTGCTTCACTCTTCAGTGTGGGCTTTCCACTTGGCTCTCATCATATGCACACACATCAAGAGAGTATGTGAATATAACCAGACCACGTTTTATTACTAAAGTATACAAGAGACTCTGGTATACACATTGCACCAGTGTAAATATTTATACCACTTGCAGGACAATTTAATAATGACCTTAATTTCACTTGCAAGCCTAGAACTGTGAGGACAAGAGTTAAATCATGGCTTAAAGATAAACAGCTCTCCATGAAGCACAAGAACACCACTTATAAGAAGTGAGCTGTATCAACAATTTTGGGGTTAATGAAAGGCTGCTCCCCTGAAGGACCCACATCCATGGTAAATTGAGGCAGGTACTGTGGCTGTCGTGTTCTCAGGGAAGCTTTCTGCGAGCCCTGGTCTGATGGTGCAGGTCTCCTAAGCTGCCCCCCAGCAGCCTTGCCCACATTAGACCAATGCTGCTGCAGAATGCCTAGAGAGGGATTTCCTGTAGCAAATTGGGGGAGAAGGTATTACACCTAAAATGATGTTACTGTTCAGGGAAAAAGTTTATAATTGCACATGGAAACTTGCTGCTTAATATTGCTGGAAAGATGTCCAACATGCAGTATTACCCCTGAGTACCTCAAAGTATTCAGGACCACGCGTAGCTCTGCTATGAATTATTCTCTGTAAATATCTGCTATATTTAACCAAAAGGAAAACCTGAAATGGTAAAAAAAGAGCACCAGACAACATTTCCCATGGCTTCTGGCAAATATAAGAAACAAAAATAAAAATAATAAATAACCCAGAATCAAATAATAATAGAATGCTAATTAACAAGCTCTTATATTTATTTACTGAATAGATGATAAGTTAACAAATATATGTTTGACCTTTTTAGTCATATTTCTAGCCAGGAAAGTCATGGCTATTAACTGTTACCAGGGTGCCATGGGATTCATGTTCAGAGGCTTCCTTTTCACTTTGTTGTTGTAGCCTCTCATCTTTTACTGACATTACACACCACTCATCACGATCAGTGTCAGAAGCCATAACAGCATCTGTTGCAGTGGCAGCTTCTGCTGGATGAAGAGTCTCCCTCTTTACCTTAAAGAATGTCAATCATTTTTCATTTTCAGCATTCAGACTTGCTCATCAGTTAGTAACAACACTTCCAGCTACACCAAACGTGATTTTTGAATAAACACCGGACTGAGATCATTGGAAATGATTGACAGCATATAAACCACGCTTTTTCAGAAACCAGTAAGAAAGGGAAAAAAAATAAGAAAATCTTTCCCTACTTCTAGCGTTTCACTGTCATTTGAAACAGCTTCTACCTGAGGGGGTGGGGGACAAAAAACTTGATTTGTGACATGTGAAGGCCTCGCAGGTGGCTTTCTGCAAGGTACCTCGCAGAGTCCCCTGCCTCCTTCCTGCTAGGAGCCGCACTGGAGAGAGAAGGGGAGGCGTCAGCAGTTACTTAATGATCTTCATTTTCCTTAATTATCCGGCACCTAAGTACCCGGTTAAGTTAGTCCCCATGGAATAGCTGATATTCATTATTCTTAGCATAACTATCCTCTCACGAGCTTTTTTTGTTCATTCTCTGGGAAGTGGTTCCAAGCACACCAGATGGAGACGGGCCTATGCCACCTGCAGGTGCCCATGCCACACCAAAAGGCCGCCCCGGCCCAGCCTGCCAGGCAGTGACAAGCAGGGACCCAGGGAGCCTTCCCTCTGTGGGGAGGGTGCCTGTTACCCTGCACAGGAGGCTGGTGCTGTGCCCTGCCTTGCAGATCTGCCTGCTGCTGCCATGAGCCCGCAGGCAGGGGCAGCAGCTGGGACTATTTTTACCCCCCAGTCCCCAGGTGTGAAGGCACAGCACCGCCGTGACGGTGCCAGCTCCTGCTGCAGCCTAGGCCTCAGCCACACACCCGAGCTCGCCATCTCCCTCACCCGAGGAGGATGTGTCTCGAGAGGAGCGTATGAACGTATGAATCACGGCTTGGAAAATGAAATTGCAGAGAGTTAAACAAGGCAGAAAACTGAAGGCATTTACACTTCCCTGCCTCTTGCACCTGAACATTTAACTCAAAATCTTATCATTGTTTTTCAAGGTTTTCCTTCAATTTTGCTGCGATCTCAAGGTTTGCTTGTAAGACAAATGTAGTTTCCAAAAGTTGTACTCAAATTGCAGAGGCTTCATACTTTCTCTTTTGCTCTTTTAGGGATTACTCAGTCACTTCATCAGCAAGTGCCTTCTACTCCCGTTAATTAGCAGCTCATTGTACGGTCAGTTGCTGCGGCAGCAGGAGCGTCTTGCTTAGGGCTGCGTGCGAGTCCAAGAGGGGAGAGATGCCTGACAGCCCTACAGGAGCTAAGCGTTTCAGGAAGAAGCTTCTTATGTGGTGGCATTTGTTTTCTTTAATACAACGTAAATACGAAGAAGCTGAGGCCAAGAAGCACTCGGCATGTGTGAAGCTGCAGAGGATCTGGGTAACAGGAGCCTGCCTGATACCCCACACATCACCACACAATCCCACTGCCAGCGGGCCTCAGCATCAGCTAAAGACCTCACTGAAGTTGCACACGGGAAGTTCTCAGACAAATCAGACTGACTGACTAATGTAGCAAAACAGGATCAGAATTTCATTGTCTCCCCCCACCCTGTAAGTGTACTTTATGATAGCATTTCCTGTAATATCCTTCTCCCCCCCAAGCTTCCTGTGCCCTTTGTTTGTAATGCTCAGGTTAGGTGTTTTTTTGTTGTTTGTTTGTTCCTTTCTATTAGCAGTGAGCTCGACACAAATACTGAAAAATTCACTATTAAGTCTTATCTTATAAAAAAATATATTTTTTCCTGATATTGTAAAAAGATGTAGTCTTCTATCAAGATAGAAAAAGTCAAGAAGTCTCTAGAAACCATCTCTTAGATCATACTCTACAAACAAAGCTCACATCTCCTTCCTTTGCAAACAACAGCAGGACATTAGCTTACCAACCAGCCCCACTGAAGTTACTCAGACCTGCGGGGGCTCCTTATAAATTCTACCCAAGATTGAACAAGATACCTCAATATACAGAGCATAGATGCACCCCATGCTCCCAGACAGGCTTAGATGGCAATGCTTGTTAAGGGTGGATGTTTCTCATCAAAAAGATACTTTTCTGTTTCAACAGAAGCTTTTGAAAAGAATAAAGAAATAAATCTCCATAAAACTTTTCATTTATTAGGAGACTTCTTAAACTTTGCTTTGATAAGCACACGCACAGCAAATTACAGTACTTGTACTCTTGAAAAGTGACAATATTAGCCCATAATACATGTACTTACTCCAGCAGCATACATAGATGTTTTTCCCTCAACTCAGGAGCAGGTAGTTGAATTACAAACTCACATGTTCAAAAAAGTAAATCAAAGACTTTTCTTCACCACCAGAGATTCCTGCTCACCTCCCCATGTAACAATGGGGGACAAAAGCAAAGGGAGGGGCTGGAGGTTATTAGCTCATCTATTGCAGGTGAGCATAGTCTGTGTAGTTGCTCTTTCTACACAGCTAGTTTGTGAAAACTCTTCTTTCTCTCAGTTTTCGTTTTAACAGGGCTTCCAGTACTTACTGAGGGATTGATTGCATCCATTGCTTCGACAGTCATAGTAATCTTTATTACATTCAACCTCCCAATAGCTCTTGGAAGGTCTATGGCCTGGAGCCAAGGGTAGGAGTAGAGTCCCAGTTGAAATTCCACTCCTGTGGTTTACAAAAAGTCACAGCGTTAACACAATAGGGAGAATTTAAATCCATAAGATGGATCAAAAAAGCTCCATGTCAAAGTCAGCAGATGCCATATAACTCATTACTGCTTCTTGTGAATGCCGTTTCCAGAAAATTCTACTACAGAAAAGGCTCAGGCTTCCTCAGACTGAAGTTGAAGTCATGCTAAAATGCCAGGCTGGTTTTGCCGATCTGCAGATTCAGTGGGTGTTCTCTGTTTTTTAAAGAAGGCCCCCATTTTAAAATGCTCCTGCTTTTGAGTGGCAACTGGATAGTCTCTAAAAGACTCTGGATGTCAGATGCAGGGCAGTCTGAAATCTGTACAGTTTATTAAAGTGGACAGAAATTGCAAATTACCACTTTTTTGTTGCTAATTGGAAGGAGAATTTGGATACTAAGGCCTCTGTTCAGCGCTGTGACCCTAGCTCAGAGTGCTTGGCCCTTTACATCAGTGACACTGGGTTATATTTGCTATTGATCTTTTTTAAGCTTTTGAAAATCTGTATGCAAATGCTTATTTTTTCTTACAAAAGGTACCAAGGAACAAACTAACCCTCTGCAGCTTTTCTGCAAAAGTCATCCAGTCTGACAACTGTAAGTTTTCATGGTTTGTTTGCCATGCCTAATGCTCAGCGTTCTTGTCTGAGCTCATGACTGAGTGTACAAATGTGGTGAACATCCCTGTTCCCTAAAGTTTAGCACAGCAATTTTGAAAATGATTGTATGAAGAAGGGCTGCTTATAGTGTACAAATGATAAGACTAGGGCTGATAGACACAAGGCCAGCAGAGAGCAACTGTTGTTATTACAACCTGCTATTTGTCGAATCTCTTAACTAAGCAATTTTCAGAAATATGAAAAATAACATTGCTCAAAAAAGTGATACAGAAAATGATAAAAGCATTCAAATGTGAGTTAATCTTAAAATAAAAATGGAAAGCAAAATCAGTACCAGCCTAAAATGACAATTTATTTTGTGAACAAAGAAAAGGATAGGTTAAGTCAATTCTATTTTGCTTTTTAAAATATTTTCTTTCTTTTTGCCAATATACTGCTTTTGCATAAGTTCAAAGTTCTGGGATAACATCTCCAGAAACAGGATTCAAATGTTGCTTCATGAGGGTTTTCCTTTGTTTATTTTCTATGTATGTTTTTTTAATATTGTAAAGTATAAAGTATTTTAGGATAGATTAGACTGCCATCAGAAAAACATATTCAAAGCAGAAATTAAAATTGACAATATTAGTCATTTTCAGTGAAAGAGCTTTCCAGGTCAAGGATTAGTTGCCAAAGAAACATTAGCTGAAGATGCAGCATTATAAATGGCCTTCTCTCAGCCACTTGTACCAGTGGTCGAATAATTCATTTCTTAGTAAGAAATATGATGGTCTATTAGCAGAAAGAAAGATTAGGTGCACATTAATCAAACATTTCAGAGACGTATAAACATGCATATAGCAACCAGGAATATCCCATTATCCTATTCCAGAAGATATATGTAATCAATATTTCAAATATATCTAGTTAGTTTCGTATCATTGAGTTTTAAGTATTTCCTCTCTGTAAAATAGGCAGGGTTTTCAAAGGCAGCATCACTAATTTCCTGAAGTTCTGTGCTATCCAAATGGACCAGGCCAAAGGAAAAAAAAAATCTACCAACATCTGAAGTCAAAAAGATTGGCCAACTAGTAATATCGGAGTTCTGTTCAAAATGCATTGACTTGAAATACTGCTGGTTCTTGACTTTTTTCCAGCTGAGGATAGCTTACAAAGCATTCACTTCCTGCCCTCAGCCTCCCTGCCCCTTCCAAAAAAAAAATACAAAATAAATTAAAAAAAGCCAACCAACTAACAATGGAAAAGTGTGAAAATATATTTGGTGGAAATCAGTCTGAGGCAGTAATTTGTTGTTTGTACTGTTTGGAAACAGAAGGAGGCATTTGCAAACATCATCTCACTGCTGTTTGCATCAAGTAAATATGTTTTCACTTGATATTCATTTGCTGGCTTCCAAAAAGAGCTCTTGGGACATGGAAAGCCCTTGGGCCCATGGCAACATTTACCTGGTACTCTGCCGACAGCCCGTGTTGTTATTTTATACTTGCAGGAAGAAGAGTGGTTTAAGGTTTAAGGACTAGCTCATCTGTGGATATCAATCAGTAGAACCCAGTGAGCTCAGAGCTTCAGAAAAAGCTCGGAGCTTCACACTCTTCAGAAAAATAAGCCATTTTTCATAGCTCAAAACTCAAATATTCATTTTGTACAAAACCTCACATCACAGTGCATCTTTCAAGGGTAGTACCAGCAGTATGTAATGGGGAAAAAAATGTCTGTTTCAAAGCCAATACCCCCAGACCATTTCTTATAGCCAACAGCTGTGAATTTCAAGAAAAATCTCTTAGTGTCGAATTGTCTCACCAGGGTCAAAGGACTGTTATTTAGCTATTTACTAGGATACTTGGAATCAGCATTTTCATAGTTGTGAAAAATTGTGTGTGAAAAAATCCAGACATTTCATGTTGTGGTCTACAAAGCTCAGAGCATGCAGCGTTTCTTTCATTAATTCTGTATATTGCCTCAGGCTTACACAACGTGTGCTTCAACACCTTTAATATGGTGGCTCGGTGTCAAGGAGTACGTTTCTGAGTTCAGTCTGCGAAACGTCTGTAGGCATTCGTATTGGACTTATAATATATGTAGAAGTATTGCTGGAAGTTGGCTTCATCCCAGGCTTGGGGGTTTTGACTTCACTCCACACAGCTGTAGCAGGGACACAGGGATGAGTCACGTATTTTCCCTGAAGCAAATGTAGATTCCTCTTGACAGCACTGCTAGATGTTTCTCAGCTCAGATTTTACCAAGGGGCAGCTTGTATTTGCACAGAAATAGAAAAAGAAAGAAAGAAAAAAAGAGAAGCATCTACTTTAAAAGCAGTGAAGTTGTTGTAGGTCCTGTACAGAGGGTGGCATAAGCACCAGGACCTTCCTGTCTTTTCTGGCAGAGATGGGACCCTTTGCTGGTGTGTGCTCACCCAAACAAGCCTGCAGGACCTGTCACAGGGCTTCAAAACACGGCAGGGCAAAATGCAGAGAGTGCTTTTTTCATGCACACTTTCAAGCTCTTAAGACTCCATGCAACGTCTGTGAGAGAGGACAGCAGCACTGAGAGGCAGCGACCACAGATTGACAGAGAAAAGGAGACTTTCTGCAAAGTCTTCCAGAAAAAAAAAAAATCATCAGGACTTCTGTTAGGACTCAGAGGAGGAATATATGTGAAAACCTTCTTTGGACCTTCAGGGAGGACAACCAGGAGGAGCAGGCAGTCCAACTAATACGTTTGGATTCAGCAACAAAAAAAACTTGGATTTAGCAACAAAAAATACTTTTGGATTCAGCAACAAAACCAACTGAATGAGGGACACTGGCTCACTTTAGCTTGAAAACCAGGCAAAAGTTCAAAAAGAATATGAAAATATTTCTAAAACAGTTAGAAAAAATATAGCAGCTATGGTTCATACCTGCAGAACTGCGTCAAGCAGCACACTCACCTGGCAGCAGTGATTCAGCAAACTGTTTTTTGGTTTGTTTTTTAACTAAGCAGTATGAGAGCTAAATCAAAAAATGAAAGATGAACATAATGCTTGCTCTTGAACTGAGATGTTCCCATCTAATGTGCCAGCCCTCTTGCTCTGTTTGCCCACTGCCCCGTCAGCTTATCTGCACTGCTCTCATCAGCCATCGCCGGGGAGTGCGGTGCTCCTGGGCATGGGCACAGCTCCGGCCAGGCTGGGGGGACACCGCTCCTCGGATGGCCACAAGGCTGGTGCCACGCGTGGCTCTGCCTTGCTGAACTACACCACGCAAAGAAAAGATGGTTAGATGGATGTAGGAGCGTGGGGCCAGCCACGTGCTGCTCGGATGTGGCCCCGGGAGGCAGGGGACAGCAGGAAGCACTGGCAGCCTCCTTGCACAGTGGGAGCGAGCCCAGCCCAGGAGTAGATGGCCTCAGGCTGTGTGCAAGGAGCTTCTGCTTCAGCATGCACGTTGGAAGCAAAATATGTAAAAGCAAGGGACTTATGAGTCTCCTTTTAATGGTTAATATACACACAGAGGCACCCAGACGCCGTGCTTGCAGTGACACCCTGGACAGCTCTTTCCCACAGCTCTATGAAGAGCCGCCCTCGGCTCCTCCCTGCGGTCACAGCACCGACAGCTGCTGCTGCCTCTGCGGCTGCAGGGAGGGAACACCAGTGGCAGGCGTTACTGGGCGCCTCTTGGAGGGGAAACCAACATCGCACGTGCAAGGCTCCAACTGCACGCCTTTATCCAAAAGCGAGACTCCCTGCTCCCTTACGCCTTGCGTCTGTACACCCACAAGACAAGGGGAAGCTGCTGTATATTGCCCCTGGTGGCGCAATAACAAGTTTAGCAGGGTAACATTGTGTACTCGGTATGTACAGGAGGGGTTTTTGGTCTGGTGTACCGAAGAACACTTACCTGACTTCTGCAGAACAGGTAATCTTGTGGGATCAAAGGAGATTTTTGGTCCTTGCAGGTGCAAGGAGTTAATGGATGCTGTATTTCGCCTGCGGATGATCTTTACTGCTCACATTAGCTCTGAAAGGGCCAATAAACAAGACAGAATAATGTGAGACTTTTCAGTTGCTAAGGCAATGAATTAATCAGCATGTATGTGTTCAGCATATTCACATGATCCTGCCAAGGCCTACAGTTCTAGGTGTCCTGCTATATTTTTGCCAGCATGAGAAGGGAGCAGAGGAATTGGCAGAGAATTAAGTGTCAGTTAGGGCTGTAATAAAAATTTTGGAAGGAGAAACCAGCACCTACTGCATACACTACGTTCATGCATTATGTGATGTTATAACATGCCAGCGAAACGTGGCTCTTTGCCACCATTCTGTGTAACGGCTTCATTTAGCCTAATTATTGAGTATAAAATCCTCTTGTCCAGTAAGAGCTGATTTCTCCTCCCAGAGTTGTGAATCCAGCCTTAACTGTATTCAGTGCATTTGATCAGATTTACAGACCCAGAACCAACTCTGCAGCTGACAAGACATTGCTTCACTTAAATCATTAAATTTCTGTCTATCTCAGGAGCTGGGTTCTTTAAAACCTTCTTCAAGTAAGATGCAAACCAGCCAAGCAGCACCAACTTCATTACCAAACCCAGGAGCATCAGTGCATGCTCGGGAGGGTTGAGGCTAGCACAACATAGCTGATGTGCATAGATGAGCCCATGGTTTGTAAATGTTTTTTGATGCTGATCAGGCAGTCTGACTTAATGACTGTAAATTAAATACTGTGATGGCTGCTGACACATGCGATTAGTTAAAAAATAAAAATAAAAAACATTAAAAAAAAAGGAAGACAAAGAAAGTTGAGTTGTTTTAGTTTGGAAGATCAGATGAAATGTTTGGGTTCTTTGTTGCATTCCTTTTTACCTACATAAATACCAGAGATTAGGTCTTTCCTACCATCCTTTACCACATGTCAGCAGCTAGCCAAAAAGTCCTGTCCCTGTCACTTTCCTCAGAGCTGTGGTCACGGAACACCTTTTGTTTCATAAAGAAGCTTACCTGCTCTACTACCTGAAATGCATGGTAAACATCCAACAAGGTTTAGCCCGATCTGAAACAAAAAGGAGCCTGTAAGAAGGAAATCTATGGTCTGACCTGCAACGTTGTGCTGGGAAAGAGCTGTACAATCTACTGTCTTAAGCACGCAGCAGGTTATTGTCATATCTGGAGCTCTGAGCCTGGTCCTTACCCCAATTCCAATCTGGCTTTGTGTGAATGTAAATCTCCTTATCTGTAAAGTGAAGATAATGCTCCTACAGCACAGTGCACAGTGTAGGAGAATTAAATGGATAAAGTTTATAAAGTGTTTTATATGTCAGACAAAGTACATATAAAACCTAAACATCCTTACAGAAAGCCGTGATAGCTGAGTATCGGAAAACTAATAGGGAGAAAGGCATTACAAACCTGGCAGGGAGAACAGGTCTGGTCCTGAACACTAGCGCTTGTGCAAAATCGATTTAACTCCAGAGGAGAACAGCCCTAGGCGGGAGGTGCAGGCACCAGGGAAGGGTGGGTGCAGGAAGCAAAGGCTCCCGGGCAGATCATTCTCATCCCTGCATCTCCCATCCAGGAGCAGGTTCGCAGAAGAAGACCATGTGCCTGGGGAATCTAATTAAAAGCCATGTGCAGTTCATTAGCCAGGCTGGCACAGCGTGCAGGTCTGGTCTGCCATTGCAGTCGCAGCTGGGTGCTGGAGGCACGGAGGCAGCCGGAGCAGCCCTGCCTGCCCCGTGCACCCAGGGGCCCACAGCTGCAGCCCTGCCACCCCACCAGGGCTCCAGGAACATGCTGACAGGAAGCAGGGGGATGATTTAGATAAAGCATTAAATACCAAAGCCATTTGAAGCTCCCAGTTGTTGGCTGAAAGCAGAGCAGTAGTGGAGCATACGCCTATGCCGCATGGATAGCTGAAGCTGTAGCTCTCTCTACAGGCTTCACAGACAGTCGCTGCACAGGCGGAGGCAGCACTGCAAAAGCAGAAAGCCTGTCCCAAACCATAACTGGACAGTCTTCTCTCGGGAATCCTGATCTTCACCTGTCCAGGAGAAAGCCTGGCCTTGCTCTCAGCATGCACTAAAAAGCCTTGGTTAGGAGAGATTCTCAGCGTAACAATGAAGTGCTGCATTTTTATCTTGCCATTGTGGTGAACAGCTGAGTGATCAAACGGAGAGCAGGGAAAAAATAATGAGGAGAAAGAAATGCATCAGTGGCTGCTGCCTGCCTAGGCACTCACGGCAGCGGGAGGCTGCCCCGCGCTGAGCGCCCGCTGCGCTTGTGTGGGGAGCGCCAGAAGAGCAGAGCCTGCTGCTCCCACCATGCGCAGCCAGCGGGCCTGGGGACGGCCAAGTCCTTGTGTGTCCACGTGTGAGGATGTTGCAGGGAGTCAGGAGGAATGGAGGGCTTGTCCCCCTGTGCAGCGCTCCAGCAGGGCAGGAGCTGCGGTGGGGGGCATCACGTGCGGCCGCTCCATGATGCGGGCAGCAGTGCCTGCTCAGGATGGGGTATCACTGACGGGGCTAATCGGCACCAGCACATCAGCTCGGCACCCACCAGAGCTCGGGGCAGTTCTGGCCAGGCCCCGGGTGCCACCACTGTGCCTGTAGCCGTCCCACAGCCACCCAGCCACCAGGCTGTCCTGGAGGGGGACAGGAGCTGGGGCTCCCGCAGCCTCGGCTGGAGCAGGAAATTCAGCTGTGAAGTCCGGATTCCAGACTTGAAAGAAAGTGCTCCATCTCACAGAGCATGAGGACACAGAGGGGAAGACAATTAACTTAAAGCTTCGTTACAGTACATGAAGCTATAGGTTGCAGCCTGTGCAGACGAGAAGATGGCCCGGGAGCTCTGCTGTGCGGGGCGGGGTGGGAGCCCCGTGCTGTGCCTGCGCAGGGCCGTGCTGCCTCGCAGGAAGGCTGCGGGCGCGGGGCTGCAGAAGACCATCGCTGTGGGGCAATGCAGGGCACGGGGTGGAGGCAACCGCTCCAGCTGACCCTCTGCCACCACCTGTCACACTGGTGGGACAGCCTTCGGAGGGGACAGGGTAGAAGAGGCCACAGCATCAACGCAGCTGGGAGCAAGGAGAGGGGCAAGGGCAAATCCAGATTCAGTCTCAATCGTTAGTTAACGTTATCACAATAGGGTGTTCTGGTCTGGTCTGGGGGGGTTTCTTGGCTTGTTTGTTAGGTTGGTTGGGTGGGGGGGGGTTGTTTGTTGTTGTTTTTGTTTTCCTATTCCTAATAAATACTCAAGCTGTTAACAATGTAATTTGATGATGCCTTCAGGTTATCTCATTGTAATGGATTTATTGGGAGTATAACCCACATATTTAGAGCTAAGGTGGACAAATATTTTATTTTCTTTTTTATTGCCCTATTATTTATAAAGTTCTCTGTGAATCCTGTAAATACATTTTTTTCATCTCCCTTCAGAGTTTGTCTTTCTCTTTGGCAAACATTGATTTTTTTTGTGTTTTTTCCAGTGAACCTTGAAATTAAAATGTCTTTTTTTGTTTAATTTCTTTTTTGTACACCGGACTCATTGTCAGCACAGCAAGAGCAAGGTGCTTTGTTAGATTACTGCTGCTTCAAAGCTACTGAAGGGAAGAGTTGACCACATTTTCTCACATATATGTAGTTCCTTCATAAGTTGCAATTATTCTCTTTAAAACACAAAGCCAAACCTAAGTTCTCAGCATTTTAATGAAGCATTTTTAATTTTTAGTATTGCAGAATCAATTTTAAGCAAATTATAGCAGTTTTAAGAATTGTAGAATTCTTTGTCCTTTGAGTGGACAAATCATTTGTTCAGAGATGGAGATGTACAAAAATAGCAAGGATTGCAGGCAGGAGGAATATCTTTTATTAGACCAGCTGATATAGTTGGAGGGAAAAAAAAAAGCTTTCAGACACACAAACCCCTTGGAAGCATTTCTGTTTTTTTCTACTATGTCAATTGTTCTAATAAAAAATATTACCTCTCCCCTCAAACCTTGCACCCTTCTACCACAGCAGCTACAGCAACACTATTTCTAGCAGAAAAAATAATTGTTTTTGTATAGCAAAGAAATTATATTGCCATTTTCCCATGTGTTTTTCATCAAAACTAGTCTGTTCCCTTTCTTACAGTAGAGAATTTTTGAAGTATTTTTAGAAAAGAATCATTTTTATGATAATTACTTCGTCACTGCAATTTTATCTGCTATTGCAGAAGTCTCTATTACATAGTCTTGACTAAGAATGTTTTTTTCTTTTGCTAAGTAGCCAGAGCACTGTAGGTTATGAAATTGAAGCTTAAATTATAGTAGGCTAAAGTGGCTGGACCCAGGAACACAGATACATTTGTATCCTTGGTTGGCTTGATTTGCCATCAGAAAGTTAGGAAATTCTGTCATCTTCAAAATATTCAGCTAAAATGACATCCCCAATAAATTAAAAGGGTTTGCTTTAGCTTTGTGACCCAGGGACCATTATGCTAAGCAAGTACAACCATCTATGTTCAAAGGCTAAAGAGCAGGTAGTAAGTGTTTAAAGCAGCAAGAGTCGTGCTTAAAAAAAAAAAAAAAAAAAAAAAAAAAAAAGAAAGAAAAGTCTTTAAAAATGGATTGTTCTAGGCTATAATAAACTATGAATTGTAAAAGGTTAATTGACAAAATGATACTCGTCTAATGCCATCTCTGTAATAGCAGTCATTGCTGAATCCATAATTCAGGGGTCTTGCTATATTGACGATTACATTTCCTCAAAAAGACTCCAGTTATTTCCTCAGTCTGTTTAACCTATGGTAATTAATTATAGATTTACAAGTGGTACACAGTCAGATACAGGTATCTGTAACCACTGTGCTACTGGCAAAAAAGGAAAGTGCCTGTCTGCAGACGGTGGTGGCCCAGGTATCAGCATGAAGATTCATGCCGTGAGCTGACCTTTGCCTCCATCGCCGTCCGAATCAAAGAGACAGTGCAGGTTATGGTAATCAGCCTCGTTTCACGTCTGGCATTCAAGGAAGGGCAGCTTTGCCTCAAGGTTGCTGCACTTAGGTTCAAATCCCATTTTTGCAGAACCTCTGACCTGCAAATCTGATCTATTTTCCCCCAAACTGTATTTCTTATTCAATGAGATACAATATGCTAGCAGTGAACAAACTGACAACATTTTAAGAATAGTAATAAAAATTCAGTCAAATCTCTTCCATGTATCGCATTCTCAGAGATCCACAGATACCCTTTTCATGATATAAAGATTCCTTTTTATTTAAATTTTTCTAAATGTATCACGCCAAATTAGAGCTATTTGTTTTGGTTGTTTGTTTTTTAAAAAAGCAACAGTTCCCCAACAGGCTGACAAATGAAGGCACTGGTATTGCTGCTTTGCAGAAAGGATTTGCCAAGCACTGGCTAAGTAAGCGGCTTTTGTGAGCAGAATGAAGTGAAGCACGTTCACTTCTATCCTCGTATGCTACAGTTTGTACCCCCCAAAAAATGGCACAGACTTGATAAGAAGGGGCTATTCTAATGTCTCCTTAATTACAATTTCTTTCCCTTTTTTTTTTTTTCAGTGCAAACTTATCAGCAATAACAAAAGATGTTTAAGAAACAAACCTTGTCAAAATAAATGAATTAAGAGCATTCATCCTTTTCCGGAGTGTGAAGAAGTTTGTAAGGTGATAATGAATTCTGTAATGCATTAGCCACACTTCTTAAAATGTGTGTACCACTTCCTCTCTAACTTGCTAAAGTTTTGTCATTCTTGCTGAATCTCCAGTTATGGGCACAAATTAACAAGATTTGATTGTAATTGGACTTCAAGTAATTCAACTATTATTCTGCCAAAGGCAGGATGCTTTCTCCGTGCAGAAGCCTGTTAAAGCTGCATGAAATCCATATGAAATCCATAGGCTTACTACCACTGGGCTTTGCTACATTACTTGGCAGAGGCTCGTGCTGGAGAATGTGCAGAGCATCTTCTGCTTGCCAGGATTCTGCTACGGCTCAGGCAGCCCCCACGAGCCTGTCCCAGAAGCTTTTGTGCTATGCTGCCTGTGACGACTCCACACAACTGAATCCAACTGCAGTGTTTTTACCAAGTCCACCCATACAACCACTGATTTAGTCCTTTGATGGTCAGGCACCAGCACAACCTCGCCGTCACTGAAGAAGCCCAGCCCTGCAGCTGACTGACTTCATTTTCAAAAATATCTCAATATTTGCTTTGTGATCCACTTCGCATTCATGATTTTGTCCTTTCACCATTGAAGGAACAGAGTCCCACAGTACACACAACAGATAAGTGGCATTTCTGCTTCCCCTCCAAAAAGCACTTACGGGACAGACTGCAGACCTTAAGCTGCTCCCCTATCTTCCTGTTTCACGACTTTTCCTGTAGAACATCTCTTCTGTGCAATTCACTGCCAGTCTGGTGTCCTGCTCTATCTTGTCATATCCTTCTTCGCTTGAGAGCTCCGGTGAGGTCAGTCCCGGTGGCTGAGTGCACACGTTTGAGATGCTCTGGAAACCAAGGAGTGTTTGCCGTGTTTACTGAGGTATATGTGAATACAGCAAACCCAACCAAATTTTTAAGAAGCTTAGCTGTTTACAATCCAGCTCACACAGGGCTGTGGATATCTTCAATCTGTCTATTTTCAGATTCTCACAGAAACTCTCCCCCCTGCTGTTTAGAAACAGAGATAGGCACAAGGAAGTCAATACCACTAGCAGTCCAAACTAAGATTCGAAGGGTCAGAAATGTGAATTAGCAGGGAAACAAAGGCTTTGGGATTTAGGAGAGATGTATCTGAGGTGAAGGACAAAAAGGGTTGGGCAGATTTCCAGGGAAACGATGAGGCGCAACAGGCCAGGACATTACCCCTGCCCCAGTCTCCCAGCGCTCCCTGGCAAAATGAAGGGAATACAGTGTGCTCAGGGAGAGTTTTTCTTAAAGCAAGACAACCCTGTTGTCGCTGAAGTATGTCTGCTCTGCGGTGCAGTGTAGAGAGACTCAGGCTACCTGAAAATAAGGGAAACCTGGAACTCCAGCCTGGATGGCCCCTTCCCAGCCCCGCAAAGCTATTGCTGGTACCCTACCACAGCGTGCGACGCAGACATATCCCATGCCTGTTGTAAGAGCAAAGCATGCAGCAGCAAGGAGATGTGCTGTCTGCAGTTACGGGAGATGGTAGAAAGCATGGAGCTGTGGAGAGGCTGAAATAACTAAGCAACTCTGGGAGCTGCTAACTTACACTGCAGCCATTTCCAACGCCGCAGCCGCCAAATTCAAGGAAGTGCAAAAGCAAATTCACACCAGTTTTATTCATTCACTGGGGAGCAGGACCAACATCTAAGCCCCAAACTTATGATTAAAACATGTTTTAAGAGTGGCAAATAGACTCGAACATTTGTGCCCAGAAACCAGTATGCTGTTTGAATACCGATCTCTGCCGGAGATCCAATTCACCGTTGGAAGAGTTATTCATGAATGTTGAAAACAATTCCAGCACTGAACCAGCCCAATCTGGGATAATATTTCCTATTAGATATCTCACTGAACCTGCCAGACTTGCAGTAAAGCACATAGGAACTCTTAGTTAATAAGGCAAAAGGCATTTCTTACATGTAGGATGTGCCATACCTGTTGACTGGCAAACTGCACAATGTTCCTGGTGCCTGGGGGACGCAGCATCTCTCCGGCGCAGGAGCCGCTCCTCTGCTGTGTGGCAGGTGCTGCTGGCAAAGACACCGGGGTGTCCCGCGGGTGCACGAGCACAGCTTTCCTATCCTCCACCTTATCACTGCCGATGTGCTCCCCTGGCACTGCGAGCATCTCAGCAATGTTGTCACTCACTCTAGGAATAAAGTACGTCTTCTCACTCACACTTGGAATAAAATACGTCATTCTTCACCACCAACAGTTGTTCCCATCCTACCGTGACACTCAGTGGTAATTACAGCAGTAAGTGTTTGGAGGTTAAGTTGTACTTTCTAAACACCTGGTATTTATAGCGGTAGAACTGTTTATGAATTGTCACATTCACCTAAAATGATTCATGGTTATAATTGGAGAAGACCTTCAACAGGAAAAATTAGGCCATATTGACCCACATAAACAAATTCAGTAAGCCACAAGAAGCTGCTGTAATCTATTTAAACAATACTTTGGCAGCATATCACATTACTAGTTTACTGACTGTTCAGTTAGCACAACGTAGGGTCCATTTTCCATCAATATATATAAAATGTTTCAGTGAAATAAACAAGTGATTTTGTTTGCTGGAGTAAAGCCGGCATGTGCTGCTACTGTGGTTCACATGCCAACATTAAAAATACATTATTTTTAGTATGAATTAGGTGAACACTCAAACATCTCTGAAATTCTGCAGTTCACAGAGGAAAACTCTTGTCTACATAAATTACAAACAAATGTGAAGTCTGGTATTCAACTTACCTGAAAAACAGGCCACAAGAAAATAATCCTCTCTTGCATGTTATTTAAAAACTGTATATACGGACTATAGGAAGAACTAACACTATTTCCACTAGTGATGTGCATGTGCATGTAATTTAATATCACCAGTGAAAACTAGTAGTTGAACCAGCTGGGATGAACTCCAAGCACTGTCCATTTTTTTCAAATTTTGGACACAAAAACCAGGAGCTAAAGAGAGCTCTTTCAGCATCTCTGCACCCATGTATTCTGGAGGAAAGGATGGAAAACCAACACTGTGTGTAGGGAAAGAAAAAGAGCAGAGAGAAAACCAATGTTCCCACACTACCATACTATCAAATGCTCATGAATGGATCCATTTCTCCACCCAGTCTTAAAGAAAAGAGCTGTGCATATAAAGAGGCATATTGCAAAGAGTCACAATATACCCCAAATTTCACGCCTCTTCACCTAGTCTTTCTCTGCGTAATGCTGTTCCTGGGATCTCACACCTCATCCACTCCTCTGCTCAAAACAAGGTCATAAATGCACTGACCTTGTATCCCGCAAAACCAGAAACATCCCATAGCCTGGTGTTGAATTTTTTCCCTTGAAATCTTTAGACTAGGGGAGAGCATTGAGAGCACACGAATCCTGCTGACCTTTAGAGAAACTTCTCCCAAATCGCTGCGTCTTGCACTGAAAACAGTAATTTCTCCTCTCTGATTTATGCTTCCTGTTGCAGGCACAGCAGAGGCATCCTAGGTTACTGAAGAAAGGACAAGCCTGAGGAGCCCAATAAACTTTCAAGATACGGCATCCATGGACCAGGGCTCCTGCCCTGAGCCCAGCAGCAGGATCCACAGCATGCCAGCACCTTTGCGTCCTGTTGGAAAGCAAAGGGAACAGTTAGCCAGCCTTGTTGTGCATATATCTCTTACTCTCAATTTACACCTCCGTGAAAGGAAAGCTAACGGGCTTACAAAGGGGTCCCATGTTACTGTTTTCCCAGTAGCCTGGGGAGCAGTGTGGTTTGGATTTAGGGACCCCAGCGCTGTGTGGAACTGGACGTAAAAGCAGGCAGCCAGAGGAGCAGGAGAGGGATGAAGTGTAAGCCTGGAGAGAGCAGAGGGAAAGGAACAAGGTGACCGACCCGGACACCAGCAAGCAGGCCATCTGCTCCAAGCAGCCCCACAACTGCTCCCCTTCTCGCGGGCATGCAGATGGGTTATGGCTTCTGCATCAGGGCTGCTCCTCAAGGGGCCTCTACAGGCTGGGTTAATCTCACTAGTTCATCATACCTCCCTTTGCTACAGGACTCTGGTTTCCTAAACAGTCACCGGGACACAGCTTACTAGTAATACATCTACATAAAACAAAGTTCAGCACAGCATTCATTAACAACCACCATACCGGTCACATTGTAGGATTCAAATGCTGTGCGAGCTAAGGGCTATTTCCACAAAAGCCTTCAAGTTAGATACGTAATTTCTCATTAAAAAATTGCCGGTAGCCTCAGATCTCAACAACTCAGGAAGCCGATGGGGTGGACCAGAGCAGCAGTGCCCCGGTGCCTGGGGGTTGCCCTGCTGGGGCTCCGGGGCGCCCAGCTCAGCACAGCAGGGAGGTCTGCGCCGCGCTGCCCGACCCTGGGCTGCATGCCACGTAGATGCTGCCTTCACCGTGCCCACAGAGGGACGCGGCCACCCAGCCCAGTGCTCTAAGTGACATGGGGCTGAGGGTAAGCCAGATATTTCAATCCCAGCCCATCCCCGTTAAAAATAAATAAATAATAATAATAATAATAAAATCCTGTTCATGACTTTACATTCATAAATACTCTCACAATGTCAAGGGATGGGGGGTTTTCATCAATTCATTAGATCTGCTCCCATGAATTATTTATATGCAGTGCTAAAAACGGTTCTGAAACATTACAAGAATTCAATATCAGTTTTCACAGTGGGATTTCATCATTTTAGCACTGGAGCATAATAGCCTAATGCAATACTAATACGATATGGTGCTAATAGGGTACAATGAGAGTTCTCTCTAATATGCAAACATTTCCATGTTGCATTATTATTTCTTTTAAGTTAATATGATATGGTGATAATATGATGAAATGAATTAGTTTCATATCATTGTTTGCATGAGTTGCGCATATTAAAAGAATATTTTCCCCCCTCCCCTCGAATTCACTTGGAATGAGCTTGAAAATTTACCCTGTAGTTATTCTTATGCTAATGAGGCTGTTTAGTAGGAAACACTCCCGCTGTTGCTTAGCCAGCTGAAGAAAGAATAAGCGCGTGTCACCTCTTGCTGGAATAAGAATTTTCCTGGCCTGTTTTGAAAGCCTCTGTCCTAAACATGTTTGCTTTAACATTTCCCACTAGCTCATAGATTCATGGCATATTTATGATAGATTCCCCGGTCAATATTTTCCAGGAGCATTTCTCCATCAACAGGAACATCTTCCAGTTCAGCTGCTGCCTTGTGAAAGGAGCACATAGTCATGCACTGCCAGCCCCGATGAACACCGGTTGCGGACTTCACCAAAGACAGAGGTCCTGTGTTTCTCTGCTCCAGGGTCTGCAGTGTACTTGCTCCACCCAGAGGGCTGGGAAGAGCGAGATGGCAAACCCACACCCAAGCTCTGGGGTTACTCACCGTCCTCCTCCCTCCCTCTCTCCCTCTCCAGCACTGCGTGACCTGGCATTTTTCCAGTCCTGCTGTGCTTACACAATGCAAAAGGCCAAGCTGGTTTGAAGGTTTTGCTCTTTGCCTCCAAAAGCAGCATATCCAGCAGCCTTGGAAAGGAATCCTGTCTGTACTTTCTGGCAGAGAGCCCTGCTCCCTGGCACGTTGGGCAGACTTGAGGATCCCTTAATTCCTGCTGTGGTGGCCGGCCTACAAGGAGAGGATGCAGGGTTGTCCCAGACATCAGACAGACACTTTGGCATCCCATGCTGGACACGAGCTTCAGGGTTTGGAGTAGTCAAGTCCTGCCCTGACCTTCTGTGAGCATTTTCCTACTGCACTTAAACATAGAAACTGAAGTGGCTGTAATCGGGCTTCATTTGGCCCTTTTCTGAGGGACTCCCAGGGCTCACTACACTTGTTAATAAATTGGCACTGAGGTGTAGAGATTTCTATCCGGGGATGTTGTGGGATTCCCATAGAGGATGATTCAGGAGGACATCCATAACACCTAACGTTGGCAACTCTCTCACTGCACTCCCTATGGAGCGAGCAAGCATCCTGTATGGGGTGGCTGAGAGCAACAGCCTCATATGCCTGCACCCCCATTGCAACCTCATGCAGATCCAGATATCACCTTCAAATCCCAGCAAATCCAGCTTGACTGAATCTAAACTCATTTTATATGACCTTTAATTCACATGGAGTTACCCCAGAAAATTTTACATGCGGGGTTAACAGTACATGTACAATGCTGAAAACTTCCCCAAACGTTACAGCGGTTTAAAATGTCATAAATAAAAGAGTCCAAAGTTTTTTCATTATCAGATTTCCAAAGCTACTCTACATAATTCCCTGTATAATCCAATCTTAAACTCAGAAGACACTCATGCAGCTGACATTTCCTCTCTGTTTTGAATGGGGATTATTTTTTAAGAGGATACAGAACCTGGAAATATTTCAATAGGTCTGATATTTAAAGCATATTTAATGGCATTTATGTTTTAATCTTCTTATTGACTAAACTTTAAAGAGAGCTGCAAGTAATTCAACAGCGAAAAAAATAATTAGGCATTAGCTAATAACAAAACAGGCATAGGTAATGGGTCAGTTGATTCAGGAGCAGAATGAGAAAGGCAATGATTGTCAGGGCACCCCAGGGCACCATGCTTCCTATGATTGAGATTTGGAATAGGCAGTCGCATTGTTCACATCTTCCCGACACTTTGAAAGGTTTCTACAGCTTATGGACTTTGGCTTCACTGTTGGCAGCAGAGTGATCAGAAAGCAATGAGCCAAATTCACCAGATTCCTTTTAAATGAGCAGATTAAGGGAGGCGCTGCCAGGCAGAGAGCAGAGGCAGCTGAACAATTCTCATGACTTCCATTCTGTGCTTCCTAGCCTGAATGCAGCCTAGCACCGTCCAAGATCTCTCAGGGGATGACTACTCACGTTAAACAAATCTCACAGAAAATTATACAAAAAGGAACCCATAGTTTTTCTGAGCTCTGGAGTTTTAGAAACTGGTTTCAGCCATACCGATCCAACTCTTCTGCCTTAGTGCTGTTGAGAGGCAGGAGCTCAGCTGCTGTTGGGTATTTGAGTTACCGGGCTTCCCTGCTTGGCGGCAGGGCTGGTGCCCTGCTCCCTAAACTTTACATATACTCAGTTTTTGCTTCAGCCCTGAAAGAGCCTGCAGACAGTTCCCTGCTTGTTTTTCTCCTCACATGCTGCCTGCCCCCAAGAGCAAGGAGCTACTTTGTTAGAAGCAAATGTGTTAATTAGCAGTGAACCTGTTTAACCCACATGCTCTTTCACACAGCTTCATAATGAATCCCCAAAAAACCTCAGGTTCTAACACAACTACAATTTTCCTAGATTAGAGCAGATACTAGTTTTCTTGAAATTAGAGGCAACGCTCTAGCAAATGCCTCTTTCCAGTGGGAAGGACGCACTTCCCATGCCCTGGAGCCTGCTACAACTTCCCCACAAAGCACTGGGTGCACCCACATCTTCCCCAGCTTCTCTCAGAGAATCACAAACATCACAGTGATGTCTTCAGTTATGGAACCAGAGTGGTGTCTACAACCCCATGCAGGGCACGTGGTGTTGGCTGTGATGCTTGGCAAGACCCCTTGTAGGCACCAGCTTAAAGCTGTGGGCTCTGAGAACAGAAACGCTCCCGAACAGTCCTGTCGTGGTACTCGTATGTCAGGACTCAGGAGCCACTGCCCGAGGCGTAACCTCACACTGACCATCAAAAAGCACAAATCAAAAGAGATGCATTTTAAAAATTCAAATACATACTTATTTATACACCGATAAATTGATTTTGCAAACACTCTTCTGTGGGCAAGCCAAATTGACAAGATTACTTTCAGATGTCAGTGGGAACAAGGAGGTCTCACAGAACTTAAGCACAGTTAGCCTGGCCATTATTTTGCACTGAAAATCATTTCTTTGTGCTACCATTACCATTGCTTGGTTACTTGTAGAAAACAATTCCAACTATCAGGAAATAATTATGAACAAAGCCCAGTTAATTATACAAGACATCTCAGCTGCCCTAATTAAGGAGCAGTTCAATACCGTTCACTTTTTTTTTTCTTTTTTTTTAATTGTGAATAGATTTAGTAGAAGCCCGGCTGATAAACAAATAATGAGACTGGTGCTCCAGAAGGAATCTGATTAATAAAATTATTCACCAATCATTTATTTCCTCTGGTTTATATCATTCTTCCTTCTCCATTAGAACAGGAATAGAAGAATAGGAACTGTATTGACTGGTTTCAAAGACCATGGCCATTCCTGTCACAAACACCCCACCCTGGTCCTGAGCTTTAAGGCCTTGTTTATGCAACTGTGACAAAATCGGGCAACAATTCAGAGTCAAGAACGTAGCAAAACGTCCCATGAGGGAAGATTCCTTGACCCAGGGAGCCTTGCTGACGCTTGCTGCAGTTACCCACTATGCACACCTACAACATTTATGCACGCTTTTTGTGTCAAACCTGAGAAAATGGTCAGGGCAAACAAAGAGACCAGCTAGACCTCCAGTCCCTCACCATTTCCCAAGGAGAACTTAGGCAGAGCCCGTCGGCTCCCAGACACAGTGTCATGGGCCCAGAAGCAGGATCACAAAAAAAAGAAACCAAGACATTCAGCCATGGCTACTGAAATCAGCCCAGAGGACCCAGAGGGAGCGGTGCCTGCAGGGCGTAGCTGGCACAGAGGTGGAGAGGAAGGCACCTGGAGCAGGAGGACAGACTGCTGTTTGCTCTTTGAGTGCCTGCAGCTGAGTCCCAGCAAACCTTGTCATGTTACCGCCGGCTCTACAATGGATGACTGCAGTTGAAGCAGGAAAACAACTTTACATCTGTTTTAAACTACAGTCTGTTAGCCTCATATTTTAATAGTAAACTGAAGCAATTCACTTCCTATTTTAATGGATTAAAGAAGGAAGTCAGGCATAATGTTTCTACCCTTGTATGATCAATACCTTTAACACACTTATAAATTATTAATATTCTGCTCACAAAAATTAACCACCTCTGAAGGAGCATAATTGCTCAATACAGCTGAAAAGAAAAAACATTTAAGGAAGTAAAAATTTCTTTGCATTTTAAGAAGTTTCTAACAGCTTGCTAGCATAGCTGCAAAGCTACGCTGCATATTATTCAGTGTAGCATATTAATTGTTATTTATTTATTAATTTTTCTTCCTTCTGTGGCATCGTAAAGGGATTTGGCATATAACAGTTTAATCAGTCAAATGCCCACACCATGAAGATTCTCATTACATTCCTCCTAGAAATGAATCTCTCTTCCAGATGGGAAAGCTCTTGGTAAGCGGAAGGGGCTGAGCTGACTGAGGAGTTAGCATAAGTCAATATTATTCAGGACTGGTGCATGCAACATTACACAATATTCCCAGTGCTCACACCACAGTGCCCCTGCTGACATCCTTTCACCGATATTGTTGATAAGTACCATAAAGAGGACATATATCTTGCTGCTAATTAATAGCATGTGCTATATTCACTAAGCTGCATTTCATTAGCTGAATTATCAAATTAGAAAATAATCTTTCAAAATGCATCTCATTTTCAAAATTTGTGCCTCATTTTCTGAATGAAGAGGAAATACAAAGATCTCAAATCTCTGCCTAGGGACCAAAAACTTTCAGTGTAGCTCTGAATCTGATTTTTTTTCTTCCAAGTGCTATTCCATGTGTGCTAATAAGATAGAATGAGGTTATCTTGGCCAAAAATGACAGAATCAAACTGTAAAGCCTAAAAATTTATTTTAAAATTTTAGCTAACAGAGAGCAAATGTGCTTCTACGCAGGAATCAGTAACTCAGAACATCACTTCACATCTCGGGTGCTTTCAAGTGTGCATTCCAGGGAGCACTGGAAGGATTACAAGGCTCTCCTTTCTATATCATACTTCTGTGAGCAAAAGGTCTGATAAAGGCAGATCTACTCATATAATATCATCCTTTCTTTAATCAAAATGAATGATATGTTTTCATCTAAAAAATAGATGAAATATTTGATCAAATATTTTGAAGACTTTTATATATATATAAATACATACGGTTAGGAGGACAGAAATAGCATGGCTTAAAGTTGGTAAAAATAAAACAAACTAACTAAATATAATGAAATTTCACTTGGTCTTTTACACAATGGGGCTGAACAGATCCATAGTTACTACCAGTGTTTGAGATCCGTTTGCAAGCTGTTTGCACTGAATTAGCAGCAACCTCATTTCTACATCCATAATCACATTACCATCTTTGCTGCAGCTATAATGACTGGAAATTTTAATGGAAATTTTGGGGGTATGAAGCACAAACTTTCATTTGAAATTGATCCTTTTCATCAAGACCATAGCTGCAGCTGCAAAGGAGTTATGTTCCTATGAAGACAGCTTACAGACTACAGGTGTTAATGCCAGGTACACTGACCTTTCTCTTTTTCTTTTCTTTTATTTTTTATTTTTTTGGTGATGTTGGTTTACCATCAGAGGTGACAGAAAGGTATAAAACTATGAGACCACCAAACTACTAGCAGAATTTTCAGTTACCCACTACAAACCAGCCACAAACAGAGACTCTTTGTTTACCTTCTCTGGATCCTTCAAGCTTCTCCTTATTTACTCAGTTTGTGCCGATGCTGGAAAAGCTGTGACCAATGTTTTAAAGAATTCTCTGGTTCTGTACAATCATTTCCTTAAAAAGCATCAATGTATATCTGAAAACAAATGCTGGATTTCAGCAGCCTCTTGTGTAGCCTAGTAAAATAGCAGGAAGAAAAACATATAATTAGCCAGATTAAATTCTCCAACTCAAATATGTTAATAACCTTCATCAATACCAATTTCAATAGATGTTATGATGCTACACAGTGTGAAAACTTAGTGTTTTTTTGTTTGTTTGTTTTGCTTTGTTTTGTTTTTTTCTAAGTCTAGAGGCAGAATACACAGTTGCAAATACAGCCAGGAAGTCCAAGCAGACTTAAAAGCAAGAAACTGTCACTTGTGTGAATGCTAAGAAAGTAGCTGTCTTTATACAATTTAAGTTCAAGGTTGCATCTATAATGGGCTTTTCAGCTGTATTTGAAAGAAGATTTAAATTGTACTCACCCCTAACCTTGTTACAGATTCATGGTGTTGAGTAGGTAAAACCGAACATACTGAAAGGGTTATAATACATTTACTGAAAGAAAAGGGTCTTGTAGCTAGAGAATATTGTGCAGGGAAACTATAGTCTTTTGGAAATGGTGTGTTTGGTGAGAGGTACGCTCCTTTTGCACCATCCAAATTATTCTTAGGAAATAATTCTTTAGAGAGGCAGTCACAGTCATTTACTGGTTTTATAAAGATGGTTATTTTCCTGTTTATTAAGCAGGGATTTGAAATTATCAGGTTCAGTTAGTTATGAAATGGGTCCTTGTGTTCGATCCAGCCTTGGTAAGGATATGGAAAAGGATTTTCCTTCAGTAATTCAGATAGTTTGAAGAGCTGTGATTACCAGCTGTTGTTCTCCATAACACCCTGTGGGCCCAGAAATGCAGCAAATTCTTCAAGGCATCTCTGGGAGCTCCTGTGGAATAGTGATATGATTGGAGTTGTTTTCGCTTTGATTACAGGATGTTTCTCACACTGTTCATCAAATACAAAAGGATGTGGGAGCTTTAAGTGAAAAGAATAGAGTGATCAAGATCCCACTTTGTTTCAGGACTTACAGAAAAGAGGGTAGAAAAGAGGAAAAGAAAAGGAAAAAAAAAATGAAAAAAAAAAAATGAAAAAAGAAATGAAATGCTAACAGGTTAGCCTAGACATTTAGAATGACATAAAATAAAAGAGAGAGAAAAAGAGGACATACAATGGGTAATATTAAGTAATGGCATAATGTCCAAATATTTGCAATGTTTGCTTCCAAGTAGCTAGCAAAGTCATGTTTCCCATTACAGAATAATGCCAGGGCATCACCCCATGATTCAGTCGCAGTCTTCTCTCACTCTTGTCACTGATGAAATACTTCCTTGGCAGCTCTGCAAATTCCACTGTCCAAATCTTCACCTCCAGGAGAGGCTCATATGATCTCTCTTGAAATTTGAAAAATGTCATTTAAAAAGTACATTTCACCCTAGTCTGCTCTCTTTATTTAGAGAATCTGAAAAAGGATGGGCGTATTTAAATGTCTTAAAGGGTTATTCTCACAACATTTTCAAAAAAGCCAAGAACTTCAAAACCCTGCTACATCTGTGCAAATTTTACGCTGTACCCAGCACATGCATTTTAAATACCTCCAAAACCTTTGAGTACTTTTTTGACCACAAGGCTTGAAAAGCCTCCTGGATGCTTATATTTTGGAAATAAGAGGTTAAAACCTTTCAAGAGTCATTTCTTTCTAAAGAAACTTCTGTCTCACAAATCATAGACCTGACAGAGCCTGTCAAATGCAAGTTCACTGAAGATACCTTGTAGCTGTAAATATATTAGTGATATTCAATCTTATCACAAACTGGTATTTGCAACCCTTATTGGCCTATGAATTTCACTGCAAAGAACAGATATTTATTACCTATGTATATATTTATATATATATATGTGCAAGGCTACAGGTTCCTGAATTCATATATTGTAAACTATATTGAATATGCTGAAAACTGACTGATGATGAGTGCTGCTCTTGTACACTAATTTCTCTTCTAATCCATGATATGAAAATTCCAGCTAATGGGCTCGTGACAAGACTAAACAGGGGTAATAGCAGACTTAATCAAGAAAACAAATGGGATTCATTAAAAGCTGGCACTCGTCGGATAATCTTTGGAGAGTTCTCACCTCAATCTACATGTCCCCAACAAAAAAAAAAAAAAAAAAAAAAAAAAAAAAAAAAAGGAGAAGAAATCTTCAGCTCTTTTTATCTCAGGCTCTTGAACCAATTCAGTGGAACTTCATACTGGAAAATAGATACAGTTAGCTTCAAATTTCTTGTTCCATGTTTTACAAGATGTATCCTCTTTCCAATTCTTTTTATACTCTTTATCAGAGTGTTCACAGGGAAAGGTTAACTACAAGACTCTTCTCACAGCTAAGACAAATTGGCTACAGTTTTCACATCCACCTGTAACAGGTAGCTTAAGACAATGTTGTAGTCATTAAAGTATTTCTTAGCAAATGCCACTAGGGAAATATATATATACATCATCATATACATACTATTATACAAAATATGCATATGTATTATACAAAAAGCCTATAAAACCTATGCATTTAGATTAAAAAGAGACATCCAGCCACCCTGCACTGCACACTGCTGCAAGCTGAAAGGCCAGAAATAGACAAATTCTATCCCGAGTTCCAGTTTCAATTCTTTCTTTTTTCAATGAATGAGGCTAACTCACTAAATAGGAACATATTCAAAATTCAGCTTCAGGTCTGCCATTCAGCCTCCCATAACAAGAAAAGTTAGAGCAATTATCACTCTCCTCCAACAGCTACTATCTTGTTAAAATATGCATATAAATAACAAATAAGCAGATTATTTCACCAAAATCTGTAACTTAAATATTCTTTTAGTCAATATAATTTTATCAAAGATAGTGGTAAGGCAACATTTGAACTGCAACAAATATACATCTAGCCTTGACCTGCTCTGAATTTAAGAGCAATGAAAAAATATATACAACAGAGTTAGCATTTTTTAATGCTTCTAAAAATGCATGTCATCTTGTGTGTGACCTACCTCAGCCCTTTGGGGGCCAAATAAAGACATCACTGATGGCAGAGGAAAGACTTTTGATAAATCTGGGATCAGGAACTGTTACATGTATTCCATCTGTTTTGTAATGTCCTTTTTCTGCAAAGACATTTTACCTTTTGCTAACATCTGAAGTACCTTTGTTAAAAGAAAGGGTTATCTACCTTCTTTTTTCCTGCAGTCACAGAAACCCTGGCTGCTGGTTTATTTGCTCTTATTTGCTTCAGTCATACCTTGTTCTGCAAAAGCTTATTTACTCTCGATACCACTTCCTAATTACTTCAGAGAAGTCATATTGTTTTCTCATTATGTTCTTCTAGCTCTCTTCTGAGCAAGGCATATTTTCAGTTAAAGCGTCCAAATTCTTTTCAGGTGGCTGCACCCTCTGCAGCATGTGGCTTTACACAGTGTCTAAATTTGCTAAGGCAATTTGAGCATTATCTGATTGCTAATTAATGTCCTATAATAATTCTGACCTTTAGAAATTGTCTTCTAGCACCGTTGTTTCAGAGGCCTGCTGTGCATATGCTTTTTGTGTGTGAAATTCCTCCACTTACGACTTGTGCTGTCAGAGAACTTGGCTCACTTAAGCATTGCTCACGAAGGTTGAGAATAGGCTGGGCTAGCATTTTAAAGTTTGTTTTGAGGTTGTTGGTTATTTTCCCCTCTGTTTGCTCTTGAGGCTTGTTTATCTCAGTTATTCTTGCAGAAAACATTCAGAGATGGGTTGTTTGTGGTGTCAACACGTGCTGCCAGCTGGCTCCTTGGCAAGCCACATCCACCCACGAGCCCTTCCCCTCCAGTCAGTGTCCCGACACGCGGTCAAGAGCAGGAAGGGCGATGAACACCTGAGAGTTACAGGTGAGCTACAGAGAGCCTGTGCTCTAGACCACTTGGTGCACCAGAACCAGTGCTACCATCCCCACCTGCCTGGGATGGCCTTTCTTCAGGGAAGTGGGGGACACCTGGGGGACATGCACAGCTCTGCCGCCCCACGAGACAACCCTCTGCCAAGTGTGACCACATACAGTCCCTCGGTGGTACTGCTACTGACTCCGTATCTAGTCTCCTATCTAGTGTGGCTTCTGCAGCCACAACGACACCTGGTAACTTAACTGGCCCTGTTGGAAAACTAACCCAGAGAAGGCAAACAGCATGCCACATCAGAAATTAGCATAAAAGCACTCTCTGTGATTCCACCTCAAGAAGAGGCAGTGTTGCAACCTGCTTTCCCTTTCCCACCCCTCGGGCACGTTTTTGCAGCTGTCAGAAATCTGTACCTGTATGACAGCATAAAGCACAAGTAAGCCGTCTGTAAGAGAGCAGCTGTAACTGTGTTCACCTGGAAATGGAGAGGGCATGTGAGTAACCAGAGAAATATTCCAAAACATGCTACTGGAAAAGATGTAAAAGCTCATTGACCCATTCTGTAGTTTCAGTGAGGAAGTCAATGCACTATAAAAGCCTGAAGAACATAAATGGCGCCTTTTTACTCCCAAGGTATTTCCACATTTTTGTTACTGAAAGTGAAACCAGTTATATAAATTCACAATGAAGAAGAACATGCATACACCAGGCACACATCAAACACTACCTCGATGTCTTTTACAGCTTTTAGTTTTTGTAAGAAAAACTTTATTCTTCAAAATTCTTTAACATAGCCATAAACTGCCTGTAGCAGCTAAAGCCAATATATCTGATTATGAAGATATCACATAGGAAATATCTTGTTGCAGATATTATCACAGATAATATCGCATATATTATTAAGATTATATTTGATATCGAGAGGAAATATTGTACTGAGAGAGATTGTGTTGGGTAAAAGTACCCACCATGCAGATATCACTATGTACAATAGGTATTTTATTATTTTATTTCATGCCACCTCAGTGCATACTCATGAGGAAGAGCAAAGCACATTAACTGCATAAGACTGAAACTCTGCTAGTGGGACACTTGTGGCAGTTCGCCACCCATGAAAGAGGCTACATGAGACACACCACATGCTTAAACACATTTTGACCTGGGTAGAGGAAGAGCAGAGTGCTTAAAACTGAAGCAAAGAGGTCTGTAGCTGGTGTGCTATTACACTGAAGCTGGAGGCTATTCTGTCCTGTCCTCATGCCCCTCTTACCTCCCGTCACGTTGGTCCTCGTGGTGGCAGGGCCTGGGGCCAACGCTCCCCACGTGGCCCCCAGCAGCAGGCCCCTCTTGCCTTGACGTTAGGTTGTCCCTCAGGTGATGATGGCAGGCGTTGAGCTCTTCTGTCGGACTCAGGTCCAGCTAAGTTCTGGTGGATTCTTAATCTTTGCAGCCTTCTGGTGTTCAGATCACCCGTTAGCTTGAAAAAAATGCATGCTAGGGCACTCCGAGTGTGGGGACAGGTTGGAAGTGAACAGACTCCTGCCTCTGATGGGCTTGCATAAGCTCCCCCAAATTTCCTGCCTGTAGCTGGGGTAGGAGGGCGAGGAAGGGGAGAGAGATGAAGTTGTCCTTTGACATTTTACATCCACGTCTTACTGTGATAACCTTTACAGATAATTTTCCCAGCAGGGAATTTCTTGTGAGCGTTTTACCAGTGAAACATCATTAAGTGTTCCTGATGAAAGTAATTTATTACAAAAGTTTTTGGAGGGGTGGAACCAAGACAAATTAGCCACGGAATTTTAGATACAAAGACATGTTCTTTTTGTACTAATCCTATTACTGTGGATATCTTTTCCAGTATATTTGAAAGCAGCTTCACTTGTGCTGAACTTACTATCATATATCCAAGATGCCCTTTCTCCAAACTTTAGACAGAGGGAACTGGAAACAATTACCATTAAAAATATTTTAGGGGTTTTGCAGCCATTCCTGATCGATTTTAAAAATGTTTTTTTCAGCAAGAGATTAAATCTTAATTACATTTTTCCCATTTTAGGATATCTGAAATAGTAAAATTAACCCTACCACTTCATATATTGTAACATCATGAACAACTACAGCAGCCTTGTTTTAAAGCTCTACCTGTTGATCACAGAACAGTTGAGGTTGGGAGGAACATCTGAAGATCATCTGGTCCAAGACCCCTGCTCAGTGATCTCAGAAGGATGAGATTTAAATCAGCTTTGTTGTTGTTTTGTTGCTGTTGCTGTTCTGTTTTTGTCTTTCACAGTGCAGGAAGTGTCCCTGTATGGACACACGTGCACTCGCTGAGCCATCCCAAGAGCACGGCAGTGGCCCCATGCCCATGAGCAGTGCGGTGCCCTCTGCCACCCGACCAGAGCAGCATTCTTGCAGGTGTTTCCAGGGGGCTTGGCCAAACGCAGCTCTTCAGAAGTAAACCTGCACTCAGATTATTCGGAGCAATTTCTCTACCTGCTGTGGTCAGCTGGTTGCTCCCTCAGCCTCACTCCACACCCTCCCTTTGTACTTGCCCCCTCATTGACCAGCTTGCCTTTCACTTCCCTCATCTTTCTACTGCACCGATGCTTTCTCATCACCTCCTTCCTCATGCCTCCTCTTTCACCACCTGCCATGGTCAGACCCATTTTGCCCCCACAGCCCCCAGTTTTCAAGCAGGAGCTGCTCAGAGCAAAGAGCACCCACAGGCGAGCCCTGCCTGCCCCAGGAGTGGCACAGCCCCAGTTAGTGACAAACAGGTATTAGCAGCTCTTACCCAAGCGTTGGCTCTCTGATGGCAGGGAAGTCTGGCAGCATCATTTTAAGGCTGCAGAGCTCCAGAGATGCTGCTCTACAACGTTTTATTTTGTTTTATAATGGCTGCATTTCACAGACTGGTACAGCTGGCTTAACCTACTGTATTTCACTTTTCTTAATTAGATTTTTCTCAGTATTTCCGAGCACCTCCGAAAGCCAGAGCAGCACAGCACTGCTGCACACCCCTACAGCCATGCTCCAGCACCGTCAGCCCACAGACAGCAGAGTGCCATGGCCGAAGGGAGAAACCCAAACATGCACACCAGGAAGATGCCTCTCCGATGTGGGGCAGCCACAAAGCTGCTGCTCCTGCTAGAGCAGCCCATGGGGCTGGGATGATGGTCTGGGCCCTCACAAGCTGAAATGAGGAAATGTATGTTTTGCAGTGAGGAAGGAGATGTGCAGCTATGGAGCTCAGGAAAGCACACAGCCGTGCGGAGAGGCGAGCACTTACCCAGCTGCGGCTTTGGGAGCCCTGTGAGCATCGCTCCCCAGCTGTACGCCAGGTCCCCAGCTCCTGCTGCGCTCTCAGCACACCTCCTGGCTGCTGCGCCCCCGCTTCCCTTCTCCCTCCGCTCCATTTTGAATACAAGGCAGTATTTTCTGGAGGAGTGAATTATCTGATACTTATCTCTGACTCCAAGGCCTGTAGGTGCAGTACCCAGCTCCTGAAGCCCTTGGACCTGCAGGAATTTATAGCAGCAGATTGACAGCAAGTTTTTTCTGCAGGTTGTTTATATTATCGTAAGCTGCTTAGGAGGAAAGCTTTACCAGAACACTAGATAAAAAGAAAATGGGTTTTAAAACCACCAGTAACTCTTTTTTCTTAACTTGTTCTTGAACAAAAAGTGCTGGCCCTGGGAAAGTACCCGGAGGTACTTTCACAGGGAACTAGCACAGAATGCAACAGAGTGCAAGAGGCAAAATGCCCTCTACTCAGCTTTTGGCAACAAAAATCTGATTGCAAACCTGGGGGAAGGAGCAGGACACGGGAAGTGAAGGCAGGTAACAAATGCTGGCACTTGGAAATGTGAATAAATAAAGGGCCTTCACTTCTTCTACTAGTTGGATCCCATATCCTGCACTAACACATATCTTAATAGCTATTGATTTTTTCCATGTTTTGCCGACAGCTAGAGAGAAATTTCATTCAAATGAAAAACTCACAAACGTGCAGGCAGTTGCCATGGGTGAAGGAAAGATGAAGTGTTGGGAAACAGATTAAACATAACATCCCCTTTAGCATTGTGCTGGGGTCCCGGTCAGCAAAGAATGACCAGCAGCAACTCCAATGAAAATTATTCAGGCTTAAGGACATAAATAGAGCAGTTGTCTTTCATCTACAGTAACACTGAACTGTTGCCTTTTTGGGGACAAATGCATTTCCACCCATCATTTAATGCATCTTTAACTGCACCAAAGGCTCGCCCTGTTGTGAGAAAGGCAGCACAATGAAGAAGGAACATACGGTCTCCCAGGTAGCACCAAAGGGCAGCTTCTCGTGCTGACCTCTTCGCCATCATCCCAAGCAAAGGAGGGGCTGGCAGCCCATGGAAACCTTCTGTCCAGGAGGTACAGCATAAACATGGTTAGAGCAGGACCAATACTTGGGATTTATAGTGATCAAAAAGAAATTAAGCCTTCACAATGGGGGGAAAAAATAAAATCAAGTGGTAACTCAATCTGCCCCATTGGGTAATGTAAAAGAAGAAAGAAATCTGAGAAAAACTGTCCTGTACAAGTGGGGAACACCAGGAAAGAGCAATTCTTTCCTTCTCACTAGTGGCTAGTGGGGACAGACTAAGCAGGATTCCTTTTAAGCATCTGTCATCAGCCTGAAGGATAAAGGTTTTCTCCAGGCAGTGAGAAGACATTGCTTGGCCAGACTCAAGTTTTAGCTGGAAGTTTCCCTGCAAAACACAGAATTTAAATCAGTCTTTTAGAGTACTCATGTCTAAAGGAGATACTGGGAGGGAGAGAGAGAGAAACCTGGGAACAGCAGGCAGCTTCCTTGGAAGGAAACCACAAATACAAAAGCAGAAGGGCAGCTGAGTCCTTGTGCAAAACATGGTACAAAGCCTGGAAATTCTCAGATGATAAAAATAACTCAGAGCAAATTCACAACTCATGGCAAATTGAGCAGCAGCAATTCAGAGCGTACTCAATAAATGACTATATTTCTTCAGTATAGTCTCTAATAATTTAGCATATTAGTTGCTTTATAATAGCAGCCTATTTCCTTATTGACAGCATGCTTAGTTAGGGTAGATAATTAAGATTAACAAATCAAGCTCTTAGTCATTCTTCTAGGAGAAAAATACAAGAATGAGATAGCTTTTAGTGCAACCGTGTTAATCCAGGTAATAAGGATGAGCTCTAAGTTGACCTGTATGGTTGTGCCAGCAGTGACCGTTCTTCATGCTCGTGCACAAGGCAGTGGAACGTGTAGTAACAGTGGTCTTTGGTATACTGCCCTGTGCTACAGGGGGAAGGACTGTGGAAATATGGACTGTGGAAATAAGCAGAAATATGGGCAAAAACGTGGGAAGGAGCAGAAGCATAAAATGTCCTGAGATGCAGGGAGCCAGGCAGGGGCTCAGACTGGAAAAGAAAAGCTAGTGAAAACAGAAGGGAAGACAAAGCTTTCAGACCCGTTATGCTGCCTTGCCCAGCTGGAGAGTTGGAGGTAGAGCATTTAAAGTGCTAAAGCTTGTTTTCTAGGTAGGGAGACGAGAAAGCAAAGGAGCTGCAAGGTAAAGAAAGTGATCCTGTGATGCTAGGGCTTGGGGCAATCGATCCAGTCCACAAATACAGAATTTAGGGTTAGGGTTGTGGTCCCAGCAGGATATTGGCTACTGCTCCATACACGTTTAGTTAATAGGAATAATTGAACAGAAGGGTGAAATGCAAGAAGCAGTGTGTTGGCAGTTCGTACCTAAATGTCTGATCTCTGTAGAAAAAGTAAGTAAACCTCAAAGAGTCATTGATCCCTATCATACTGTCATCCATTCACTTCAGCTCCATATGTCAGTCTAGCTGTCAGTGTTTGTGAAAGGATGAGAGTCCCACTCCTTCAAAGCCACTGCACAAGAATTGAATGGCTGCTTCTGGGCATGTAGAATGTGAATTGGCTGTGTCCTGGGATGAAAATCTGCTCAGGCCCTCTCCAGCATCCATGACGAAACAGGAGGCATTAGGTGAATCAGTGCCTGCTCTCCCCGGCTTTGGGAAAAGCATGCACAGATGGCTCCCTGCTTTCTTCAGCGGTGGCCCCAAACAAGCACCTGAAAATAGACTCTGACCTTTTGATTATACATGACAAACTTTCCCGCTCTTCTGGCTGCTGCTGTTGAGTTTTCCCAAGCAATCTCTAAGCATAAAATAGGAGTGATTTTAAAAGAAAATGGGTTCATCAGGTCAGTGGTAGTGTAATTCTGGAAAGGGTATGAAAGTAGGGAAGTAATGATAATGCACAAATTGAAAGGCTGATATAGTTTGCCATGGCTGCATTGAGGTAAGGAATCGTAAATAAAACTTCCTGTCTGACTGGAACATAATGAGCTCCCTACCATTTAACAGTGGCTACAAAATAAATTAAAAGGAAACACATTCTGATTTTCTTCTCTAGCAGATAGTATCTATTTATTAAGGTAAAGGAACGGTGACAGAGAATACTGCTTCTGCACAACAACACTTGCATTAACTCAGAAGTCCTGGCCACTGCCCAGAGAAACGAAAGAAAGAGGCATGACTGTGGCATGGGAATAAAGTGATCTGAAATTGCTACAGACAGTAAAATAGGGAGAGCTATAGACAGTAAAGGCTTGTCCCTGTATTTCTCACAGCCTGTCTTGTGCTGGAAGGAACAGTGATTTTAGTAAGGGAGAAGGAGAGGGAGAGGATATTCGAAGGCAATTATTGTTTCTGCAGAAGAGGTATTACTATTACTGTTAACTGCATCCGGTGCTTTTATAACTTCATAGTGCCTCCGTACAGAAGCACTGCTCTGAGGTTTTGGAGTGGACTTGCAAGTGCAGGAAGTACATGAAAGGACAGTGAAAAGCAAAAAGAGAACAATGTTCATAGGACAGCCAGTGAAACAGGCCATAGCCAGAGAGGTCGAGCTCAACAAGCCCACTAAAGGACACACAGCAGCCGAGTTTCTGAATTATGCAATAATTACACAACGTATCTCATAAAATAGCACTGAAGATATCCTTTACCTACCCGGTGACTTAAATGCACAACACCAAGCTTCTGCAAACAGGGATATGGCTAAAAACAAGCAAGCAAAAAAAAATAAAGAACAAAAATTGATTTTTGCCTACACACAACAGGCCTCTGCATAGTTACTTCTCATTCCCTTAAACCTCACTGCAGGCAAGGACCCCATGTCAATCGACTGATCATAACAGGCTTCTATTTCTTATCTAGAGAACAAAATGGAAACTATGGTAACAGAGCTAGACCTAGTAAGGTCCATCAAAGACTGAGAAGGTAACTCAGCCTACCTCCATCTGGAGTCCTTGACCTCTCTGCTGAGACTCCCAACAAGAGGGACACTTCTTGTGACAGTACATATGGAGGTATAATTAATAACTCTGACATAGCCGCAAGCCGCTGCACAATTATTCCTGATTTTCACCTGTGCTGCACTTGACCTCCTGACTTAAAGGCACACATTTCAGGATATACCTCTTAAAATTATATATCATTTTAGCTTTTATCAGGAAAGACACTGAATAATCCAAAGCACTGTGATTTTAGTTGGTAATTTTAGTTCAACCTGTTATGCTTGCCTTAATCTGTGTGTATATGAACCACATCTGGAAATTGTGCTACTGCTGTGACTTAAAGCTTCATGTAAAACACATTTAAAATACAGAAAATATTTCTGAATTTACTGCTTGTACAGATAACCATTTAAAATTTTGCAGATTTCATTTTTTCTGAAACAACACATAGAAATTCAAAAAATAGGATAAGAAACTTACCTCTCCAGCACTTTTCCCGCAGGAAGTATGGCAATTTTTATAACACACTCACAGGCAATTTACTGTGACATGACTTAAAAAGTAAAGCTCATTTTTACAGAGTATAATTTTTCTGCAACATGGTAGAATTCCTGTATGTCTGACAGCACGAGGAACAGTGCACAGAATACCATGTGGATTTAAAGTGACCAAAAGGAGAGTCTAGTTTATAATTATATTTCCTTTTGTTGCAGAAAACAAATTCTTTGGGGGGTGGGGGGGCTGGAGAAGGGTGGCTGTGAGCCTCAAGAGAGAAAATAGGTCATATATTTCAATGAGGAAAGGATGCATTTTGACTTGCTTAGTTTTCCCACAGCTAGAGGAAAAAACTACATTCTGAGCTTAAAAGCAGAAAGCTCGGCGTGGTCAGAAGTAAATGAATCCCCATGCTGTATTTCTACCATTTGCCTTTTCAAGCTGATTTTTTACCTCAACCTTCAAATGCTACAAAGAGGCTCTTATTATTACAGAAATAAAAATAAAATAAAATAAAATAAAATAAAATAAAATAAAATAAAATAAAATCATACATCATGGCAGAGCACCAAATATGGTGCAAGTCTTCTCCTCTCCCTGGGCTGTCCAGGAGCTGAACTTGGCTGGAGCCTGGCTGCTGCTGGCATCGCACAGGACAGGGACTGTGCCTACAACATCACCTTGGAGCAAAAAACCTGCCTCCTGTACAGTTCGTGCAGTGGCAGGGGGTGTAGGTCAGAGCTAAGCTGTAAGTATTTGCACTTACGTTTTTTAAAGGCTTTTTTTAAATGACAGTAGATCCAGTCACCTCGGAGAAGGTGAGGAGTGGGAACAGGCACAACCTTGTGTTGTTTAACCCAATAAATGGATCTAAAAGCATTAAAAGCCACGGAAACCAGACACAAGACAAAGTCGGATAAAGAAACCTGACTATACTATACTTTTACCACTAGATTTGGTAACTTCTGGTTTGGCTGTTCTCCCACCCACAGAAGCCAAGGAATATGGCCCCGCAGCCCCTCACAATGTGTTCCGTGTTCTGATTAAGGTGCACCAAGTAATTCCTACTGTCCCATGATTATTTAGGAGCATTTACATTGGAAAAAGAGCAAAAGAAGTAACATTTAAAATGTTCATCTATACTTAGGTTTGTTTAGATGTTTGAGAATCTAGGAAACAGTAACTATACCAGTTACAGTGGAAAGATGGCTTGAGATGTCCAAAATCCAAACTGCCCACGTAAAATCCTTCAAAATACATTTCTTTTTGGTATCGTTCTAACATATGTTATAATGTAACAATGACTGAGACAACTTTCAGCACAAAACTAGCATCATCATTTGGAAGATTTATATGTATGACAGACTCTAAAATGAAAGAAAAAAAAATCAAATTTGTTTTAGGGTAGAAAACAAAATCATAAATAATGTTTTTTTCATGCACATTACCCACAGCTCTGGAATTTTAAGAACTAGTGTTGGAGAAAGGAAACAAACTGCCAAATGCAATCTAAATTTCAGTTTCAAACAATTCCAGCACCTGTCCCCTAGTATATCAGGCTGCTAATGCATGGACAGGTATCTGTATCATAGCAGCAGAGAGATCAGCCTTATGCACGAATTTTCTCAGAAGTTTCACAGAACTAGCTTTATTCTGGAAATACCACTATCTCATTAATTCTGGATCTCAGTGGACTTCTCAAACACCATGCAAACCAAACATGTGGATTAATTGCCGAAAGAATAGACACTATCACTTACCTCTGAACTATAATGGAGATTGCAGAAAAGGCTTGTAAGCAGAATTAAAAGGAGCAGTAATTTCCTTCAATCAGTTTTGAGTTATTACGCACTACCAATTTTCATTAAGACTTCTTGTCTGCTCCTAGACCATACAGTGCCAGGTTAATTTTAGAACTATTGTTACAGCCTGTCTCAGATTTCAGGTCCCCAAACTTTCATAGTTTTTCTATATAAAAAAGAATTTGTGTTTTACAGTTCCTGGATATGGGGTTTAAAAAATAAATTTAAAAATAAAACTTTTTTCCTTTCTTCTAGCATCACCACAGTGCTACCATTGCATCTTAGCCACCTGTAGTGTCAGTTTGTGTAATTTTGCCAGTGCTTTGCCACACGTGGCATGGTCAGCAGTCATATATATACATGTGAATAGAAATTCCCAAACACATCTGCCTGCCATGAAGTTCTAAGAGTTTGAGTGCCTCACAGAGCATGTGCACTATGCCACAGCTACCTCTTTGGGTCCTGGTCTGCCACATTAACGTGTCTAAAAAGAGACAGATGGACAGACAGACAGATATAGAAATACATACACACACGGTTTTCAAGCCCATGATAGTACAGCTTGATTCTCCATACAGATGCCTATGAGGGGGAAAGAGGGCGTAGGAAATAGCATTTTGTTAAGTTCTATTGCACTTTACATACTGGTCTCTCTCTCTTTTTTTTTTTTTTTTTTTCTTTTTCTTGCGTGTACTTTTCAGCTTTTGTACATTTTAAAATAATATAATAGTATATCAATTATAATTGAGTGGTAAAAAAAATATTACTTCTCCCTTTGCTAGATGCACAGTATGCATGAGTCAAAACAAAGATTTGCAGGCTGTGGAGAGATAATTTAAAAGCATAATGGCTGTTACTCTTTGCTTGTGTTACTAAGTTTGTTTTCTTTTCCTTTTTTTTTTTTTTAATTTTTGTCATAAAATTTTTATTGTGTGTTTTTCTACTCTGGAAGCATTTAAAAAGACATTATAATCCACCACCTTGTCCTATAAAAGGTCATTAGTTCCACAAATTGTCATTTAAGTTGAACTTTAAATTCTACAGCTTCTCCGTTTCAGCCTGTAAGAAATGAAACTGGCAGAGGAAACTAGGAACTGTTCCCTGGTCAAGAGCCAAACAAGGTGTGAGCGACACCTCAGTGGGGTTCGATGGTGGACCTGGCTGAAAGGATGCTCAGCCGCACAGGGTCAGGGAGACGCATCCGTAACAGCCATGCTGTGGCTGCACCCTCCACATCTAACCTTTGGAAGGCTCCAGCCCTTCATCAAAGGCTATTTAAAAATGCGATATGTCCCGCATCATCTCTGTTTTTCAAAACATTAACGTAAGATCTAAAGAGTGTAAAGGATAGACTAAACCCAAACAAATAGTGAAGGCATCTTCCACTGCACCCGGCTGCCTTAGTAACTTGTTTAAAGCTGCTAATGATACTTGGATTTTAGGAAAGAGAATGGTACTCACATACCCAGTTTTCAGCTGTTATGATCTTCTGCGAGAAGGCTCTTGTCTACTTTTCTGAAGCTGCAGCTACAGGCACAGAGCTGAAAAGCAGAGAAGCCAGACCACCACCTTTTAAGCTTATTACTAAAAACAAAACCAACCTCACCAACAGATTTTTAAATGACAGATCTGGGGAATGAACCATCCTTTTCTTTTTCTCTTTCTCCTCGTCCAACATCACTTGGGTCAGGTGTATGCTGGGTAGTGGGAAGGAGAAGGAGCAGCACTACGGGGATGCTGCTCACAGGGCGTGGGGTGCAACGGGGCTCTCCCCACAGCCCTGAGCAGCAGGGCAGCATCACTGGGACCTCTTGCACACGTGTCCGATGCCACAGTGTTATTCTGCATCTATGGAGCTCTGCCTCCTTCAGACTAATGTTTATTCACAATTTGCTACTGCTGTTTTCCACATTTGGAGTCTCTTTGCAGGACAAGGCCATTTTTTTTTTTTTGTGGCTGGATTCTCTGTTTTGCTTGATGATTTGTTTCACATCATGTTGCTCGTGTCCAAGCCATTGTAAAAAATGTTTGGTGGAAAATTAACGCATAAGCCATAAATAGAACAATTTAGTCCCTGTTTTTATCAGTGCAGACCAACACAGTTCTTAATTGCCAAACTGACCTGGTACTAAAGAAAAGGCCAGCTGTGCCTAATCATCCAGTGGATGGGCCAGAATACACTGAATAAAGGAAATGGAAAGTAATGCCAAAATGTTTTAAGATGTAAAATGACACAACGTTCAATGAACACTTGCCAACATCATCTCTAATTACTGCAGTGATTAAGTAGTAAAGAATTTGGTCCCAAGGGGATTGCAGTTCTGAAGGAAATACGGTGCCATGTGTTACAGATTTTTTTCTTGCAAATCATTATGGAAATTCTGCTTTCTGTGGTTCTCCTAACAAACTCTTTCTTTGCAAAAACCATGCTTCATTTGTGAAGTGCAAAGGGAGTGTAGCTTGCCTGCTTCTGAAGATTTACGTCTTTATTGCCTTATATTCAACTTGCCTTTTTAAAAAATCCTTTTATGTCTCTAAAGAAAGAAGCACAGAAAGCATTATATATTTGCATACTGTAAGGGTTCCTCTCATCCTCACTGAAGAACAAACAGAGAATAGGGGAGGGCTAGATAAAAGCATCAAGACCTTAACACAGCATGGCAATGGCCTAACAAACAGCCAGAGAAACTGCAATTAATGCAAGACCAGTTTAAAATCAGAGTCCTAGGGGACACCTCAGAATGCTCTTAACCACAAGATCAAAAAATTTCCAGCTTAAAAAATACAAAGCACAACAACAACATAGAACAACAACAACAAAAAAAAAAACACCTGGAGGTTTAGTAACAAAAGTATTTGAATTGATTTTAATCTATGGGTTGCGTTTCAACTTTTTATAGCTCTGGATCAAAATTTCTATTGTACAAGCAAAATATATATTTCACCATAGTATGCTCATGTTTATTGTGTTTTATTCTCTCAGCAGGCATCTCTTCTTTTCATTCTGCAAAGGAAGAGGAAAAATCCTCGTCCTCTTGCAGAGCTAGGAGACAAAGAACAGCCAGGGAATAGTCATGGTCTTCCTTCTCTGTTTTGTCTTGATTTTTTCTCATCAGATCCATGCCTCTGTCCTCCTTCTACCCCTTGCTATACAGATCTTCCAAACACACTATTGCATGTTCCACAAAGAAATATTTAGCTCTCACAAAGCACTTTTATCAGTACATCAAAGAGACACAATTATCCCCATTTCACTGGTGCGAAAACCAAGACTCAAACATCATCTGTACGGAATATGCACAGCAGGGAAATAGCACGGTAAGTTCCCAGATTATGAATGCCATATGTATACATTAGAAATGAAGTAGTAAAGAATACAATATTTCTGTCTGCCGGGCAGGATTACAGAGCACAAAGAGGTCAAGAGAGAGAAGGAAGTAAAGGCACCAGCCCCCAACACTCCTGTTTATAGGCTTTCTCTCATCCTAAGAAAGATATAGAAATGCTGCTGCAGAATCAACCATAAACAATTTAAAACAAGACCAATTGATTTCACATGTACCTTTTAGAGAAAAATACTACATGTGATTAGATGTGAGGGAGAAATGTCAACATAGCCAGATACTGTCTGTCTGCTGTACACCGAAAGCTTGGCCATGCCATGTTGCCAGGTATGTGGTAACATGCAACAGCAAAACAAAAATCAAAATTCCATTGTTTTTAGCTTGACTACGGCAGCAAATTAAAACACTTCTTGCTTCTTAGTAGATATGAAGTTTAGCTGGAAAGGCAACAGATGCTCTGAATTTGAGTGTTTAAAATGAGACATTGAGACACTTCCTCCTTAGCCAAGTTGCTACGAGTATGGGAGAAGATGCTCTTTTTTCCTCAGAGTTGAATAAGATGTTAAACTTAGTTTTCTAAGCTCACTTCATGAATCATTCATGATCATGTACAAATCATCATGAACTCACAAGCTTCCTGGTCGAGAGCACTGAACCAGCAAGAATATTTAGGGAGATTTAATGGGAATGACAAAACAGTTAAAAATGTGACTAAAGGGATCATAAACAGTAAGTGAATTCATTGGACCAGACAGAACACTTATCAGTTGATTCAGTCCCATTTGCACTATCAGCAATGTTGATAATAAAAGTACTGCAGATTTTGCAAAGAACTTCAGATTCTCAAATTCCTTCTATATTTTAATGCGTCTGTAGTTGTTATTTCTGTAAAGGGAATCGTGCCATCCTGGTGCGCTCGTGACTCACTGAAAATCTGTTTTCAGACTTATCAGTATGATGTAAGTCATACCAAGAGAAACACTAATTTAGGATAAAATAGATCCAATTGTGTTTATGGTGACCAACAAACATTTAATAAGTTTTGTCTCAAAAAAAAAAAAATCTGACAAGATAACCAGATTTAGAAAAAATGGGTTAGCTCTTCACCAACTGTGTTGAACTAACACCAAATATTGGGAAGGCACTGAAAGCAGAAGTCTCTGTGCCATTTTTACTGTTCCCTTTTACTTTCTAACTCAATTAGAAGGTGCGTGCGTTTCTGTGGCATCTGCTCCTCATTATCCTGCTGAGGGAGGCGACGGAGGGCAGAAAGAGGGGTTAGGGGAGGCCACGCTGAGGAAAAATGAAGATGACAACCTTAGAGGTTGTAAAGGGAACAAAGATGATGTACCCTGCTTTGAAAATTGCCAGGCGAGTGCTAGCTTATGACAATCCTACCTTCAAGGGCCTGGCCAATGCCATGGTCAGCTGGGAGCACTAAGTGCTGCATGGCAAGCAGCTCTGCATGCCCAAAGCGGGACTGCCTTAACCTCCTTGCACCAAATCCTTCAGCACAGCCTCCATAACTCCTGAACAATAGGTCTTGCTCTTTTTACTTTCAATGTCTACTGTAATTGCAGATAAGCTTCTGAGCAAACATAGGAGTGATTTCAAAAAGAACGTGCAGGGTCATCTTCACAGGCTCCCAGCTCCTCAGGGCTAGATTCCTCTATACTCAAAGGCTTGCACATCAGCCTAAGGTTTTGGCTACCTCCAAACTACACAGCTGCTTTCTGGTAGCACTATAGCAAGCTCCTAGAGGCCTCATTCAGCTGGGCGTCTGCTGCAATTACCTAGCAGAAAAAGGGCACAAGACGAGGAGCGGGAACACACTCAACATCAAACTGTACTCTTTGTCCCCCACCTTGAAGGAGAATGGAACAGCCATTCTCTCGTCCTTCTCAAATCCCATAATACTTCCGTGACGCTGTCAAAATACAGGAACTATTGTAATCAGAACTCATCTATGTCAATTTCATACAAACTGAGTGCTCCCAAAACACAATGAGAAATTCATCTCTTCTACAGTTTGCCACTTCATATTTTTGTCTGAGCCTTAGGTATAGTGGACAGAAATGAATTAAAATATTGATAGATTAAGAAACACAGAATCATTTAGGCAAGCTTGAGTGTTTTAATTTTTAAAAAGGCAGCAATGTCTAAAAATATATCAAAATCAGTCCTTTATGTTAAATAATAACTGCTTGTGATTTCTATCAAAAGATGGCTAGTTTTCTTTTTAACTAACTGTATTAAAAGATAATCAGGATGTTGTTGGTTTTGTTTTGTTTTGTTTTGTTTTCATATTTTAGGCTCGTGCACTTGTAAAAATCAAAAATCACATGGTTCCTAAACCGCTCTAAATTGCATTTATACAGAAATGTAAGTAAACTTTCACCTTTTTGAAAGAGTAAAATCTATGTATTGCTTTGAAAAGGGCACTAAATGGCTCCTGCATTTAGGACAGGATGGCAAACCCTTTTTACTGCAATGTCTGAGATTATGCTGCTGGCCTTTGCTGTGATGTCAAGCATCGGCCTTTGTGGCATTGCAATTTCCCTTCCAGAAAAAAGTTGATATTTGTGGAGCAGATTGCACTGAATGAAATTTGCAGTCTCTGATGCCTGCTAGTGGGACATTTGTTACATGCTCTGCTCTGAATGTAGTAATACATATTTCAACGTGGCACTGCTCCTGCAAAAGATTAAAAACCTCTTAGTCCTGTGAGACTTGTGTCAGCATCTGATTTCATGTGCAAGGTAATCTTTAAATATTAATATGGAGCAAGGTCATGCTCTCTTTAACCCCCAAAATGGAGTTAGTAAATCATGATCTGGCAGTAAAAATATACAGGGCACATCAGTATTTGTTTAGGGCAAAATCTAAATTTAAATTAAACTAAATTGGCTACTGGTATTTTTATAATCACATATACGTAATATATTATCTGCGGACAGGGGAGCAGCATGGATACCCAATGAAGCTGTAGTTGAAAAACATTTATTAGAGGGATATTAATAAAATCTCCCCCATTGACAGCAGAGAAAGTGGCATCTGAAATACCAGAGAGATAAATCTAAAGTGGGAATTCAGAAGCTCTTGGGGCAAATCCACTGCTGTCAGATCTCTGATGACTGCAGCAGAACAAGTCACTTTACACCAGATGAGCAGGAGCCTTTTGGGCTCTCATCTAAGCTGAACCACTGATTTATGGCATGACACTAGTAGTCTTTTTGACCTCTTTATATGGCATTCATCCTACCAAGCAACAGGGGAGGGGGAAGTGATGGACCTTGCTGGAAACTAGATGATAGACCCATATAGACTTTCCCTAGGCAAAATAAAACATTTCATAGTTAAATTTCTTCAGAGGAGCTGATGGGTTAGGCTTGTAATTCTATATACACTGCCATTACATGTTATCTGGAGCTCAGCTCCCAGTGCAGCTGAGGTTCATGCCACACATAACTAACCACATTTGTTTTGCTGCCAGGGGATCTCCCTGGCTGTGGAGATGGGGAATGGCTTTATCCTACAAAAGAGAGCCAGTTGAACTCTGTGAGGAGTCAGTATTGTGAGACCATGACCTTTCATACAAAATACTTAGAGAGCAACTGAGCGGTAGCAGAGTCTGGGGAGTGAAAGAGTCTTCATCTGAGCATTGGGAAATAAAGGGAGACAAATCATTTAAATTTAAAAACATAGAAAGTGTGCTTGCTAAATAGGCAGTGAATGTGTGATCCTCATTTAGAGCAAGGAACAGCTTATTTTAGCTTTAGCATGTAATGATTTGAACTACTGAATGGGCAAGATTTTCTTTACAGAAGCATCTGAGACAAAAGGTCCTCGTAAATAATCAGCTAAAGTAGCTCTACTTTGCTCTTTGCTCTGCTTCCTAAAGTTGCCAACTATTTAAAGTTATGCATATAAATTTTGCAGTGTGGACTGCTGAGTCCATTGGGAGATGTGCTAAGGCTTTTAAACCCATTTCCCTTGGCCCTTTTACTTTGGTCTGAGTCCAGAAGTGTTTTATGGGCCTCATCTGTGAAGGTAATGGGTGTCTCTGGATCAGGTCAAGCAGGCTCCATTACACCAGACACAAGTCAGTCAGTGGGAAGTATTCTGTATAGACTTGGAGTCTCCAAGAAGCAACATCTACAGTTAAGCCTCTAACTCTACACAGTGATTAAAATGCTTAAATCAGTCAATGTCACCATTCGGGCCAGGTTGCTCAGCTCAGAGAAGCCGTAACATGAGCTTCAACAGGAAAGACCCTCCCAGAGCTCACAGAGCATTAAACCACCTGGTGGCGGCTGTTTCCAGCCCGCAATTCGTGGGTGCTCAGAGATCTGTGGGCTTGTTCTAAAGGCTCTGCAGTGAAAGCAACGAAAATTTTATTTTCAGTAGGCTTAACTTAGTTATACAGGTGCCCACACCTCCACCAGAAGCTTTCTTAGAAATCCACAGGTAAAGTCTGAATTAAGACCTTGCTCTCATATATAACAATTTGATACTAATACTTTGTAGTTCCTTATTCACAGATGGATTTTTCAGTAGGTTCAGAAATTGCTTTCAAAGCACGTTTCCAATTCTCACTAAGCAGCTCTCACCTGCTAAAAACTCACTGGGGTTATTTTGTAATGTTTAAAAATGTATGGAAACCCAATCCTGCCTTGCATTGCCTCATAGAAATCAAGCTCTGAGCAACAAATGGCCTTCCTCTGAGGAGGATGCAGGAGCAAAGAAACAGGGCAGTGGGCAAAGAGAACATCGAGAGAGAAAAACAAAACAAAACACAAATTATCCATCAAAATTCAAGATTGAGAAAAGAGAAGGGAGGAGGATGGAGATGATTGCCATCTGAGGATGGAGAGTACGTTACAGTCCCTCAGCAGGACGGAGAAATCAAAGATGGGGGAAGCCTGTCAACGCCTTGCTTTCCAACAAAGGCAGCAGAATAGCAGTTCTGGGTGCTCATTTTAGCCATACAAAGCTGCAGCTGTGCAGCTGGCAGAGCGAGAAGGTGTCAGTGGCACAAGGAGTGGCCTTGGCACAGGACTGCTGCCACACCGGCGTGCTTCCAGCACAGAACGGGCTCAGAACGGTCAGGAAGTGGCTGGGGAAGAAGAAGGTGCAGACAGCCACCCAGGCTGGGGCTGGAGCACCCAAAGAAGCCTTCAGAAGCCAAACCTCCTTCAGGAGAAGGGCTGTGGCTTGTCAGGAGAAGAATCAATGACAGAACAACAGAAATTAGCACGATTTTAAATATTCTGCTAAAATACGCTATAAATCTCGAGCACAAAACTGCAAATAAATGCAGAAGTCTCCATCTCACTGTGCAGGCAGATGGAGTTATTTAGTCAATCCTCTATCTTCTCTGGGCTACAAGGAAAAGAAGAAGAAAAAAAAGCTGCACAAAGTTTTAGTCAATATTTACCTCTTGGGTTAATAAATTGTGATTCTGACCTCAACAAAAGTCAATATCTTCTGATTATTATATGCAGGCACCTTTTTATTTGTCCTCAGTCATTGTATAATGAGTCACCCGTTTCCACTGGCAACTTCACTTTAATTTTGAATGTCTGAATTGAACAATCATTTATACTCCAAAAGCAAAAGACAAAATTACTATAAACCAGAGCTGCAAAATATGGACCGAGGTTGCTATTTATAGTGAATAAGTGAGCTTGGGCGGGGGGCAGAAAGGATCAAGGATTAAACACAAAAAAATAGACATTCAAAATCCTCTTTTAAATACCTCTGAGTGACAAGGAGCAGAGAGAGGAAAGTCCTGAACTTTGCTATTAAATACAATAAGGCTGCAAGTGTGGGAGGGAAGAAAAGACAACAACCTGGCCTGACTGGTGAAGTTGTTTAATGAAACATCATTAATTTTTCCCCCAGAAAAGAAAAATAAGAGCAATGCCAGAAAATATACATCAAGGGCAACAAGTACGGACAGGAACACCTGCAGGTCACAGAGGCAGACCTGAGCAAAGGCCACCGCAACTCAGTCCTTCGTTAAAGGTGGCCGGGGCCAGCACTGGAGGGAGAAAGCTCAGGGCATTAGTCTTATAATTATGCAATGTTTTATGTAATACCACAGGTGTGCACTCTGCTTTCGTGGAAGAAATCAAAAAGCACAGCCTCCCCCTGCAAGATCAAGAATCAGCTAGAATCACATTTTGGCTCTTCAACTTCTCATTTTTCTAACATCCCCCACTGACTATAATAAAAACGTCCTTTGGGCTTACAAACCTTGTGATGCTGGAAAGATTTTTCACCCACGCAACCCACTATTCTCATCTCTTTTTTAAAAAGTAAGTTACTTTATCAGTTTAAGTTTGTCTGACAACATTATTTTACTACTAATCACACTCTGGCAAACAGTGGTGAGAGCAGCACACCTCTAGCTTAAGGAAAGCTCTTTTTCAACAGTGCAAGTTCAGAAAGAGCAAATTATGATCAAAACAATCATGATCTGGCTAACTTTGTGAACACCCAATTAATAAATCCCATACAGACCCATCTTTGCACATTTGCTCTAAAAGCCAGACTCTGTATCTGCTCCGCACTACTCTCATACCACGCTACCTTGTGCTGTAAACAACAAACAGCTCATTATGCCCAAAGCAGGTCATGTTGTACTCCTGGGAAAAGCCACAGAAATGTTATTTTCATACTAGAAAAGAAGCTGCTTTTCAGATGGGACATTCGACTCATCTGTTTAGCCATTCAACAGATATTTTTTATTATTATCTGTTAATATCGTGCTTATTTTCTATAATATTTTAAAAGGCATATCTCATTCAGAAGAAGTGGAGTTACTCTGCTTTAGTTTTGGAGAATGTATGCCATCATAAATAGATTTTCCCATTTACTTCGCAAAGCTGGTTTACCGCTCACTTGCTATAAACATGTTTTACATGGAGACCAGCAGACATAACAAAGTCATTTAGACTGTTTATAGACCAAAAATCAGCTGACTTTCTAATACAAAATACAAAATTTATGAAAATAAAATTCTGCTTCTCCCCAAGAAGTTACAGCCCAGAATGTGACAATGTGAAAGCTTGATGTATTAAAGGTTCATTTGATATCACCAGACCTGTTCCTACTGAATTCAAATGTTTTCCACCATTAACATAGTTGAGATCCTTTATTTCCATCTAATGATCTGTATCAGTAACTGCCACCATTATCACATCGGTACCAACAGGCAGAGGTTAACTTGTGCATATTCATACAGGAAGGGTGGAAACTGTCTTATGAACAGAAGCGGATGAAGTTTCAGTACGTTTGAATACATTGGTGGACCCTTTGTGGTTATGTAGGATTTTAATCAACAGCCTTCGTAATGGAGTGAAAACGGAAACCAATTTGAACTTCTTAAGAGTCAATAGACAGAAACAACTGCAAGAAGGTGGCAAAACATCATGAGATGATGCTCTTTCTTAAAACCCAACACACCCCCAGGGAAATGCTTACTTTGGAAAATAAATTCTCAGCAGGGAGCAGAGCAGAACTTGGGCCGAGGCTCCGGACGAGGTCATTGTCCTCTCTGCCCTGTGCAGAAGGCAGCTCCGCTCTTGGCACAAACCGTGCTGCCCTGCTCCAGGAGCCATCCCTAGGGCTGCTTCTGCACTGCACCCACGAAGAAGGGCTGCGAGGAATGCGGGCTTGGGTTTCTTCTGAAATTTCACAGCAAGCCAGTGCAAAGAGCAGAGAATATTTGTGGTGTGTTTATTGTAGCCTGGGCTGCTAAGAGATTCAGCAAAGTGCCCTAATTTAGCTGAAGCTCGTGAATCCTAAAGAAATGTAAGAGGGTCTTGTGAAAGAAGGCAGGAGGCAGATGGTTTCTGCAGTGAAAACTAGAGATGGCTTTTGTTAGAGACTTTCGGAGGTGATGAAGGATTGTTTCTACCGGCAGCCAAGATCTTAACAGTTATAAATGTTACAAACCAGTAATTCAACACTTATTTCTTCAGTCACTCTGACTATGTATTATACATGATTTTAATTAATAGGTTTAATATTTTGAGCTGGATGGATTTCTGTTGTCTTCTATGCTCTGCCTCTTTATTTTTCCAAGCAATAACCCAACATATAATGCACTCACCAGACCATAATTGAATGGACTAAAAAATAAGAATCATAAAAATACTTGTTTACAATATAAAGCTTGGATTAATATTCACAAGTGTTTGAAAGCACTGAAAGAATATTTGCAGTCTCCACCTTTCTAGTCAAGTAAATCTTTGCTTTATGCAGAAAATAGTATTCAATAAAGAATATATTCTAAATTTTGAATTATATAAAAATCACAACACGTCCTTTTTTGCTCCTCTAAAATTCAATAAATAGTTCAATATATCTTCTTTATTCCTTTCACCCTTCCAGGGGAAAAAGTGTTTCTTAGGTAAAGAGCTTGCAGGCCAAATTTCAATCTGAAAATAATCTTTATGGCTGAGTTATAAAACAATGAGAATAAGGGTTTATGATGTGAAAGTTGACGCAGACTTTACTGTTTTGGCATGATTGGTGAAGCTGTATTAAAAACAAATAAATGTAAAACAAAACAAAACAAAACACCAGTGCACAAAACAGGCATTCTAGACCCTTTGACTAAACAATAGAAGCTGTATGCTATCATGGCCATATATATCCGAAGTCTTAAACGACTCCACCCTTATTATCTCTACCAAAAGAAAAATGTCTATAATAATACATATATTGACTTTTGCTTTTTGGTCAATAAGAAGATTTACTGCCCCACTCTTCAGTCAATTGTAACCTCTTTGGGTCAACAAATCTCGATACTGATCTCAATAGAAGTCAATACCTGCTTATTACTTACCTCCACATTTAGACGCCTATCACAAATTCTTATGGGCATTCCCTCGACAAGAAAAAATGAATATTTTCTCTTTAGTTTCTATACAAAATAAGCTTATGTACTTCTCATGAAGACAGTCTATTTAAAGCCATGAGATGATGCTGTATTTTCAGAAAACAATATTATACAGGAATTTCTGTAACTAGTGACTGAAGTTGCTTAGCTTCTCTATGTTGTTTCCTTAAAAAGTCACAGACTGACCTTCTTGTAACTCCTATTTTCCTCCCACATAAAATGCAATTGAGCAATCTGACATTTTGTCCTCACTAACCAAGAAAGGCAAATAACAGTAAAAATTAAAAAGCTAGTTGCAAGTAATTATACACAAACAAGCATGCCAATTCAACAGAGAAATGTAACTATTGCTTTCTCAGTTGCATTTGTGTAAGGCTAGCACAGAAAAAAAAAAAAAAAAAGAAACTTAAACCCCCCTATCACATTTCAGTTTGTGTATGAATCAAATCTGTTCTTCCACAGAGTCAGACTCCAGATACGCTGTTCAGCACCTGAAGTCAAAATGCTTGCTATAAGACACTCAAAAGAGGATTTCATGTCTTATACGTAAACAGATTAAATGGACATTTATTTACTATGTAATCCAAAGACTTACATTAAAACTTTATCTTAGAGCCAGCTAATGAGGAATGTATTTTAAAATACTGTCTCATTGGATTTTGTTCTGAAAACTGGATTACTTAATTTTTTGCATGTGTTCAGAATGAAAATTGAGAAAATACTGGTACGGAAGTCTGGAACACATGGCAAGGAGATGTCAACAGTGGAAGAAGTTATACTGAAAAGTGCCTTTACAAACGTCTTGGACAGCCACAAGAAACATCACTGCACTGGTCTTCTGGTCCTTTCCAGTTGCATATACAGTATAATATTAGTTGTGTCAAACATAGCAGACAACAGATGGAGCAATGATCCTAACCTTAAATATTATTATTTTGTTACCTTCTCTTAAAATTTTCTATTCTGAACATCAAAGACAGCAGTGTTCATATTCCCAGAATTAAAAAGAGTGAGAGAGAGAAACCAGGAAAAGACTACAACTGAGACTGAAACATAAAATCTATTTCTAACTTTTAGCCTAATCAGAGTAACTCATATAACACTGTTTAAGGCCTGCTTAATGTTAGACATTCCCATCACTGTCCCATAACATCTGCATTATCTGAGGTAAAATGAGATTACACAATCTGCTATGATTTTGCCTTATTGTATTTGTCATTTAAATCCCAGTCTGAAAAAAATCCATAAAGTGAAATTTTAGGTGCAGTTTAAGCACAGTAGGCCCCATTCTGCACTCATTTACCCCAGTTTTGAATATACACCGAGTACAAAAGAGGTGCAATGCATGAAAAGCATGGCTGCACTTACCTAAGAACTGTATTTGACTAACGAGTTAAGGCAATTCAGAAATTAAATAGTTTTTCAGGCTAAAAAAAATAAATAAATAAAATTGTTTATAGGATGTGATAGTAGGCCTAAAACAACAACAATAAAATACATTTCTAGCTTTTTAAAAATAAAGCTATGTTGATTTTCATAATGTAAGGCATTAGACTACTTAGATAGACACAACTGTCATGTGAAAGATCTAGGTTGAGAAACACCAATAAAACTCCCATTCATCTATTTAGTCAAATAGCCTGGTGAAAGGTCAAGCAAGGTCAGAGTGCTCTGTCCAGTGCTTGGTATTCCTGCAGGATGACAAGATATTCTTCATGACCAGCTTTAATGATGTCCCTGACTGCCAGCTGAAGGCCACGTGCTCCCTGGGCATGGGCAATGCAGCAGGGAGGCACTGAGAGCCTCCCACCACCCATCATGGCCTGTCCCCAGCTGAGCCCAATCTGATAGCCTTGTCTGGAGGTCAGCACCCTCATTTACACCCTCAAGAGCAAAAGAACTGGATCCACAGAAGCTTCTGATCCAAAGCACATGTGGATACCTAACTAGAAGACAAGGTAAGCCTTATGCAAACTTCCTCTGCTGCAGATCTCCATGACAAGGAGTGCAAGCGTGCCATCGAAGAGCAGTGTGGTGGGATGCAGCCAGGACCGCAAACAAGAATATATTCAAGCCATATACCACAAAGGTCCATCTAATAGGCAGATAATGTTGAAATTGGATTACAGTAGCTCCAGTAAGAAAGAAGAATCTAGGATTTGGTTCCTATTCTAGAAAATAGTGAGGATTACATGTATTGAACCTGACTGTGAAGAATTTCCTTCTAAAGAACTGGTATCAACTAAACCATCTCCAAATTAAAATATTAGTACATTCTTAAGTGTGAGTGATTAAAGCAAGTGGACTTCAGAACACGGTATCATGAAGGATGACAGTAATCACCATGGATGAAGTACCAACAGAAACGCAGCAGAGAGTCAACAAAGATCAAGTGCCAGAGTGAAGGAAGGCAAAGAAGAAAATTTGCTTGAGGGCAAAAATAAGGTTAAAGAATGATCATTAATGTGCTACTGACACTCCACAGTTATAATGAGAACTGTGCAAATGAATACATAATAAAGAATAATAATAATAGTTGGGTAGCATCAGCTGGATGGGAAGAGGCAGAGGACAATAGGAGGATCGGTCTAATAACAGACATTCTGCCCTGACTGTGGCAAAGGCCTTGGAAGATGCTCACAGGAAAGAAATCTCCATGGAGATTCATGAAAACTGTTCCTTATTATTATTTTGCAGAGAGATTTCTACCCCTGAACAAGCCCTGAGGCCCATCCAGATTTCCTGAAGGACCTAGAATGTGAAACCTAACTTTGAATTGTGGAGAGCTTAAGTGTAAGTGGTGTTTTACCACCCTCTGAAGGAGATGGGCTATCTCCAGGTCTACCTGATGAGAGGCTTTGCAGCTCTACCTTGCCCAGCAATGTCCCGTGCATTTTAAAATACCACTTACACTTAAAACTGCCATGCTTGAGGTTTTGGTTTCAACGTATCTTCACTTCATATTATTGACCAAACACAGGATTATGGATCAGCATCTTTATATAGCAGAGAGGGACACAGTGATTGGGGTGGGGGGGAAGAAATACTGAAATGTTTGGTTTTACTCCATGCTAATGCATGTACCACTTGTTTTCTGAAACAGAGTTCAGATAGGACAGACATCTTTGCCACTATTTTCAAAACCTGAGCTCCCTCATTTACTAATTTCTATAGCTGCAGAATTAATAGGACTGATTACAGCTAGCATTTGACTTGATTGCATTTTAATTGAAAATCTTCAGATGTATTAAAGATTTTCTACTATCAGCCTTACACATGACAAGAGATGATGAGGCTGATGGAGCTACCAATGCAGCCAAATTTTAAGTGGAGTTTTGACTGTGAGGGTTATTGCTATAGGAACCTCTTGAGTTCCAGCACATATTTCACGAGCAGAAAGCAGAAAGTACTATTGTGTTATGTATTCCATTCAAGCTTCTCACTTGGAAATAGTTATGATTGTCATCCTTGGCCAGGTTTAAATTGACATTTTTATCACAGCATTCCTGGCATGGTACTGCAAATTACTTGCTTGTGAGTAGTTATCAACTGGCAAATATTTAAAAAGAGTTTGGCTGATTAAAATTATATGACAACAGCTATACAGAAACAACAAAATAACTAAAGGCTGCAAATATTCTTTTAAATATATATATTTTCTAAGAAAGAAAACCTATACATGCAGATGAGTCATAAATCCCACATCTTCATTTAATATTTGATCATCAGAAAGCTAATAATTAAAACTGGGAAGGTTAGTTTGGTCAAGTTTTACAGCTGAGCGCACTCCCTGAACATGCTCAAATCAACACTTATGAGATTAATTTATAAGCTCTTCAAATTCTGAATCTCCAAGGTTTATGCTATCTGTGCATTGTTTGCATAATGTAGTTTTGCGCTGCTAAAGCACTACCTATAAAGGGATTATTTTCATATTCAGCACATTAAAGATACGGCACAATTCATAGATATCGCACTGTGTTTATGCCTGAGATAGCAGGTAAAGTGTCTCTTGTTCTGATTATCCATGAAGCAAACCTAGGAATGTGGATGTTTTGGGAGAGAGTGTACCCTTAGTGAAATTAATTCCCCAATGGTTTTATTAAAGTCTGCAAATTGCATTATTTTCCCATCATATTTGAAATATTGCACTTCCTTAATGCTTGCTCTAACCCATGGCATGCCATCTTCCCTGGGGTGTCTAGACATGGTGTCTTAGATTTATGTGTATGATCTCAGTGTGTTACAACATCACTCTTGACTAATGCATTATTACGATACTTACATATATTCCCAAGTGTCACTGTATTGATTAGAAAATCACCAATCTGCATATGCACACCATCTGTGCTTCAGAGAAGCAAAACATGCAGGATAACATTTGCTTTACTCAAAGGGAAATTCACATACTACTAAAAGAACAAATGGGAACTCTTTTTTATGTTTTGTTTTGTCAAATAACAAAGAAAATGAACGCTATTTTTGCAAAACAACAGCTCATGCCTGACAGTTAAAAACAGAAGCATTTTCCTCACTACACAGCCAGGAGATCTACCTTTAGTAGCAGCAACATGTAAACAATCTACCTTTTAGAGATCACAAATAATGCAGAAGCAAAGCATACTGCTGCAATGAATTTAAAAAATCTCAGTTCAAATGCAACAACAGGGGACTTTTCAGCAGAACTGGCTGTAGTCAGCAGCAAGTCCTTTCTCAGCTGAAAGCTCCAAGAGTGGTTGTAAAAGATGAATGAGGCCCTTGCTTACCGGGGTGAAATGCTTTTAAAGGACAAGAATCTGCTTATCTTTGATTGATTGCTCAGTCTGATACTTTCCTTTATAAAGTTTATTGACTACAAGCCCATAAATCAAAGAAAAACAAATCACAGGTTCAATTTTGGGGGCATTGACATCCTGCCATCTTGCAGCAATAGCTTAGAAGTCACAGGGCAGGGAAAAGGAGGGATACAGGGGACTCACGGAGACAAAAGCATCTACTTGAGGCAAGCCATTACTTCAAATGTTTGGAAATGATTATTCATTTATGTCCCCATAACATTTTTAAGTCCAAAGATGCAGACAACCAAGGTACACTGATCATTTTTTGAAGTCTTTAAATGCTGAATTTGCAGTGAAGAAACATACTTTGCACTGTGTCGCGGTCTCTTGCCAGTTCTGCTAGATTACAGTCGCATTCCTACACATTTCTCACGCTCTGTAAGGATGCTACGTTTACAATTTAAACCATCAAAGCAAGAATCAGAGTTCTTTCAGGGGGATTTAAGGGTTTGGAAAGATCAAGATCTCTATACTGAAAGCACCCCCACCCACACAGAAAAAACAGTTGCATGAAAGGAAAGTCCTAACCATAGATCTTGCTCATATGTGGCATACGGTATAATATGACAGCACAATAATATAGATTAATTTGTGCTGTTGACCTTGACACGCTATTCTATTGTATCTTCTTTTAAAGTCAGTGCTCGGGTCACTAGAACATCTGGTGTGTAACAAAAAAAATCCCATTCTGAAGTGCTAAATGTGTTGAAACAAATGGTACTGTACTATCATTATGCAGTGCAACCTCTCTGTTAGGGGTCTAATTTCAAGGCTACCCTGACTGAACTACATTATTATTAGTGGTTTTATAATTCACATCTTGCCACAGTACACAAAATACCTCATTATCAAAAGTAGCCTTTTAAAAGCTGGATTGGGTTCCATGTAAGCAGGACTGACTGTCGCTTTCTTTTCATTTTATCTTTAGAGACATCTGGAAGGGTTCAGCCTGCACACTGCTGAGCATCCTGGCCCCAGCCCAGCAGAGCACTTTAGCACGCACGTGTATTTATACACACAAATAGCCCTCTTTATTTTAGCAGGACTTGCTGTTAAGTTACATGTGCACTACATTACCTTGCTGAATGTAAGAAGTGGGTCCACCATATCAGCTAGGAAGCGTGCAGCTCTCGGTATTGTCTTTTCCCCATTTTACACTGTCTTCTTTTCATATTGTGCTCAAATTTAAGCTGGAGCTCAACACAGGGAGCAGCTGGCTGGTGGAGACTTTTATTGGAAGACTGAAGATCAGGGAGGCAATCAGTGGCAAAGAGCAAGCAACTTAGTTTCATGGGCGTATCTCCATGATGTTTAACATGCAAAAAGATGAAACAAAATATAGATATTTTGCCCCACAGCATCTTCCAGCACATTGCCACCCCTGACACCACTGCCATCCCCATTCCTCTCTACCACCATTCAGCCTGCTCTTTGTTCCCCATCAGAGATTCTCCACATAACAAAACATGTTATCTCTGCAGCATCCTAGGGAACCTCACAGCACTTCCCTGGAAAGTACTAATGGTTTCCAGCAGTCTGATAACCTTCACCTGACCTGAAGCAGACCACAAACTCTATTAGCATTTCAGCTTTCCCAATTAGTAGAGAGGAACACCAGTCCAAGCCACACTTCTCCAATTCTGTTGTGTTTGTGCTGAGAGGCATGGTGGGCTGACTCTCCTCCTCTTTGCAAAGCTTCCCACCATTTATATCCCAGCAGACCAAGTACAAATTGTTACTGATCTACTTTATCACCTGATTTGCACGCTTGCTATGCAAGTACAGGCAGAAAGGAATCGGCCCAAGAAATATATCAGTAGTTGAGTAGTTGAGTACCATGTACCTGACATGACACAGCTTTTTTATTTTTATTTTATTATTATTATTATTATTATTTTATCAGGTGGTGGTGTGGTTTAACCCGGTCAGCAGCAAAACACCACACAGCCGTTCGCTCACCCTCCCACCTCCCTCTCTGGGATGGGGGAGAGAAACGGGAAAATGAAGCCTGTGAGTTGAGATAAAGACAGTTTATTAAGACAGGGAAATAATAATGACAATAATAATAGTACTACTAATAATAATGTGTACAAAACAAGTGATGCACAATGCAATTGCTCGCCACCCACTGACTGATGCCCAGCCTATCCCCCAGCAGTCGGCCCCCCACCCCGGCTAGCCACCCCTATATATTGTTCAGCATGACCCCAGATGGTATGGAATACCCCTTTGGCTAGTTGGGGTCAGCTGTCCTGGGTCTGTCCCCTCCCAGCTCTTGCTGCACCCCCAGCCTGCCCGCTGGCAGGACAGAGCGAGGAGCTGGAAAGTCCTCGGCTTAGTGTAAGCGCTGCTCTGCAACAAGTAAAACATCAGCATGTTATCAGCACTCTTCTCATCCTAATCCAAAACATAGCACCCTACCAACTACTAGGAGGAAAATTAACACTGTCCTAACTGAAACCAGGCACAATATCCACCCCTTATTCCATACCATTTATGTCATGCTCAGGTTACACTCTTTCCAATACACTCTAATTAATCACCATTTTCGTCTATGGTATATAGCAATCGTGGTAGTGATGACATACAATATATAGTAATTAACATAATACAACTCAACTCATGGGCTATTCTAACCCAGTATTAAATCCCCTTGAGGTACACATCGGACCTCCCCATTCTTTTGCATTACTCACCAATGCATCCAGGTCCCTGAGCAAAATCAATCCCACGAATGGGTATGCCTTTCCCTGAGGTAGGGGTAGCCCAGACTGTTTTACCCAGCATGTTTCTTATGTACACTAGAGGAACTTTATCCCCTTCTACAGTACGTAGCAGGTTTGATTGGGCAGGTCCAGCTCAGTTGGCAGATCCCCTAGTACCAACTAACCAGGTGGCCTTTGCCAAATGTGTGTCCCAATTTCTGAATGTCCCAGCACCCATTGCTTTCAGTGTAGTCTTTAACAGTCCATTGTATCGCTCAACTTTCCCGGAGGCTGGTGCGTGATAGGGGATGTGATACACCCACTCAATACCATGTTCTTTGGCCCAGGTGTCTATAAGGTTGTTTCGGAAATGAGTCCCATTGTCTGACTCAATTCTTTCTGGGGTGCCATGTCGCCATAGCACTTGCTTTTCAAGGCCCAGGATAGTGTTTCGGGCAGTGGCATGGGGCACAGGATATGTTTCCAGCCATCCAGTGGTCGCTTCCACCATTGTAAGTACGTGGCGCCTGCCGTTGTGGGTTTGAGGGAGTGTGATGTAATCAATCTGCCAGGCCTCTCCATATTTATATTTCAGCCATCGTCCCCTGTACCAAAGAGGCTTTGACCGTTTGGCTTGCTTGATTGCAGCACATGTTTCACAATCATGAATAACCTGTGCTATAGTGTCCATGGTCAGGTCCACCCCTCGATCACGAGCCCATCTGTATGTTGCATCTCTACCTTGATGGCCTGAGGTGTCATGGGCCCATCGGGCTTTAAATAATTCACCCTTATGTTGCCATTCCAGGTCCACCTGAGCCACTTCAATCTTAGCAGCCTGATCTACCTGCTGGTTGTGTTGATGCTCTTCAGTAGCCCAATTCTTGGGCACATGAGCATCTACGTGGAATACCTTTACAACTAGGTTCTCTACCCGGGCAGCAATATCTTGCCACAATGCAGCAGCCCAGATGGGTTTACCCCTACGCTGCCAATTGTTCTGCTTCCATTGTTGTAACCACCCCCACAGGGCATTTGCTACCATCCACGAATCAGTGTATAGGTAGAGAACTGGCCACTTTTCTCATTCAGCAATATCTAAAGCCAGCTGAATGGCTTTCACTTCTGCAAACTGACTTGATTCACTTTCTCCCTCAGCAGCTTCTGCAACTCGTCATGTAGGATTCCATACAGCAGCTTTCCATCTCTGATGCCTTCCCACAATATGACAGGATCCATCAGTGAACAGGGCATATTTCTTCTCATTTTCTGATACCTTGTTGTACAGTAGGGTTTCTTCAGCATGGACTACCTCCTCCTCTGATGATATCCCAAAGTATTTGCCTTCTGGCCAGTCCATAATCACTTCCAAGATTCCTGGGCGACTGGGGTTTCCTATTCGAGCAACCCCACAACAGAAGGGTCCTCCGAGAGACCGGGCAAGGCAGACAACTGTTTAATGTCATCTGTCTCTAAGACAGCTATGCCAAAAGCCCACCAGAGGCCTTTTGGGTCCTTGAAATATCTTCTTCTAATATAGTCTATGCCAAGGATGCACAGAGCATCTGGGCCAGTCACAATACGGTGCTTTTGCCACTCATTCCCAGTTCACAGAATCACAGAATCACAGAATAGTCTAGGTTGGAAGAGACCTCCAAGATCACCGAGTCCAACCTCTGACCTAACGCTAACAAATCTTCCACTAAACCATATCCCTCAGCTCTACACCTAAACGTCTTTTAAAGACCTCCAGGGATGGTGACTCAACCACTTCCCTGGGCAGCCTATTCCAGTGACTAACAACCCGTTCAATAAAGAAGTTCTTCCTAATATCCAACCTAAACCTCCCCTGGTGCAACTTTAGCCCATTCCCCCTCGTCCTGTCACCAGGCACGTGGGAGAATAGACCAACCCCCACCTTGCCACAGCCTCCTTTCAGGTACCTGTAGAGTGCAATAAGGTCGCCCCTGAGCCTCCTCTTCTCCGGGCTAAACAGTCCCAGCTCCCTCAGCCGCTCCTCATAAGACTTGTTCTCCAGGCCCCTCACCAGCTTCGTTGCCCTTCTCTGGACTCGCTCAAGCACCTCCATGTCCTTCTTGTAGCGAGGGGTCCAAAACTGAACGCAGTACTCGAGGTGCGGCCTCACCAGAGCCGAGTACAGGGGGACAATCACTTCCCTGGACCTGCTGGCCACACTGCTTCTTATGCAAGCCAGGATGCTGCTGGCCTTCTTGGCCGCCTGAGCACACTGCTGGCTCATATTCAGCCGACTATCAACCAATACTCCCAGGTCCTTTTCTGCCAGGCAGCTTTCTAACCACACATCTCCCAGCCTGTAGCGCTGTTTGGGGTTGTTGTGCCCCAGGTGCAGGACTCGGCACTTGGCCTTGTTGAACTTCATACCATTGGCCTCGGCCCATCAGTCCAGCCTATCCAGATCCTCCTGCAGAGCCTTCCTACCCTCGAGCAGATCGACACACGCACCTAACTTGGTGTTGTCTGCAGTTAGACTCACTTCAGCCTCCAATACAGTTAACTGCTGTGATTCCCCCGCCACTCCATAAATACTGATGGGCTCTGGCGCTTTATAGCTTGATAGCATTAGAGTACATTGTGCACCGGTGTCTACAAAAGCCTAATGATTCTGTGCGTCTTACGTGCCGGGCCATCGAATCCACACAGTTCAATAAACTCGATTGTCCTTGCCTCCCCCTGGCTGGAGGCTGGGCCCCTCTAGTCCTGGTCAGAATCTTCATTTCTGTGTCTAAAGGACTGTCTGCTGGAAGTTGGAGCAGCAAACTTTTCAGAGAACCCCTTTTTCCCAATTGTTTTCTTTTGCAACTCACATACCCATGCCTCTAGGGTCGAGGTAGATTTTCCATCCCACTTTCTCATGTCCTCTCCATGGTCACATAGGTAAAACCACAAGGTGGCACAGGATGTGTACCCACCATATATCCTTGTACGGATGAACACTTACCCCTGATAGCTGAGACATTGGTTTGTACAGGTGGGGAGGGAAATAAACTCTCTTTAAGTTGGTGGACCTCTTCAGAAAGTTTCTCCACAGCCAAGATGCAGGCCTGTAGGGAAGAGGAGAGACTTTCTTTGTACTGCCGGAGTTGTTTAGCCACATCACCCACTGTGGGTTCCTCATCCTCTTTCCAGGTCAGTATTGCCAATGAGCTGGCAAATGATGATGGTGCGCTCCGTAAAAACTTTTCCCACATGGGTCGAGTACACTTGATTTTATCTGTGGATATTTGTCCATTGTCTGGGTCCTCATAAATCACCTCCCACGTGGCTAATTCCCTCAGGTACTGGATTCCCTTCTCCATAGTGGTCCACTTGCCTGGTACATACAAGTTCTTCCTTGAAGGGATACCTTTCCCTCACAGTTGACAGGAGACACCTCCAGAGGCTGTAAGGCCGTGCTCCGTCTCCCATTGCTTTGTCAATGCCTGCATCTCTAGCAAGGGATCCCAGCCGCCTGGCTTCCTTGCCCTCTAATTCCACACAATTGGCTCCGGTATCCCAGCACCAGAGCAGCCAGGTGACAAGCTGCTCACCTATGCAGCGACCAAAATCTTTTTGCACATCTCGTAGCTCATGCTGGTAAAGCTTTCAGGTAATTGCTGTTGATTTTTCGACATTCTCATCTTCATCTTCCTGCACTTCTGATGGCCCAGCCTCATCTTCTCTATACCTAGACCTAGCAGAAGACTCTCTGCGTTCTAAACAACCTGAATCTCTGTAACATTTTTTTCACCTTTTCTGCAGGGGCAACTTGCACTGCTACAGCTCGTTTCTCTGACCCCACCACAGGGTCTGCCATGGGGGTTGGAACACCCTCTGCAGGGGCGACTTGCACTGCTACAGCTTGTTTCTCTAACCCCGCCACAGGGCCTGCCACAGGGGTTGGCATACACGCTGGGCCCATCACAGGGGTTGGAGCAGCTGTGGGAGCTGGAGCGGCTGCAGGAGCCATCGTAGGGATTGAAGTGGCCACTGGGCCTGTCACAGGACTTGGAGTGGCCGCAGGGTCTGTCACTAGGTTGACAGTAGCATCAATTGCAGCTCGATAGGCATAGGCCAGACCCCAGCACACCAAAGTGATTTGTGTCTCTTTGGAACTGCCAGAGTCATGACACCCTTTTTGCAAGCATTCTACCAGTTTTTTAGGATTTTGAGGTTGTTCAGGGGTGAATTTCCAAAACACCGGAGGTGCCCACTGCTCTAGAAACCTGCCCATATCCTCCCACACTCCCTGCCACTCGCAACTATCCAGCCTCAGGACAGATCTCTGGATGAGATTCCTAAGTAGTTGTTTAATCTTAAACAAAACTTTGTGCATGCTGAGCCAAGCAAAGACGGGGTGGCAGTAAGCTGCCCGAGGTCATTTGGCACAGAAAATTAACGGCCCAGAAAATGCCTTTGACTCACAGCAGGGCTGGAGGAGGAGGACATGGCTGTTATGCTGAGATGTGAACCAAGGTGAAGTCATTTCCAGTTGTTTTAAATGAGATTTCTGCTGCAAGGTCCCAGCTGATCTCCATGAGAAGTTCATAGGCAGTTGCTGAGAAGAAGTAAAAAGAAAAAAAAAAAAAAAAAAAAAAAGACTGACATCACTGAATGAGAAGACAGCATCGAGCAATCAATTGCCAAAGACCTAATCTCATTAACTCCTTCTAAGATTTCAGCTGTCAGTCTGCAGTCAGCAGCTAGCAGAAAACTGAGTACAATGAATGAGACATCTTTTAAACATTACTTTTTCAGGCCATCTACCTGATCTTTTATACTTGTTTGTTCTGCAGTTTCTTAGAAGTTACAACTGCTGAAGGAAGTACAGAAAATTCAGAAAAAAAGAAAAAAAAATCTGCTCTCCTACGCAGCTTCATGTCGCTGGGTCAGTGATTAACAAAGACAAGGTCCTACTGCAGGGAAGCTAAATGGAGTTCATTATGAACATGAAAGTTAGTGGGGCCAAAAAGGTGAGGCTAGAGGAAAGAGGATGAAATAAGAGCCTAACAAGTGTGGATTTTACTTCCTCAATACAATAAGGACAGCTTTTAACTACCAACTACTATTAAAAGAAATCTAGGTAATAGTGACTTTAAGATAGATGTTGTCCTATATACTATCCTGCATATACTTAGCAAAATTATTATTACAATGTATTATTAAAAAAAAAGTCATGTTTTAAGTTGTTTTTATGAGTAATCTTTTTTCTATGTGTCTCTTGCAGTTTTGACTGAAAAATTGTTTTTGCAGTTTTCTGTAAAAATTAAGGAAATGGAAACTAAGCTGAATACTATTTCTGTAGAGTAGAATGATGCCCATTGAACCTGGACAGAGACATCTACCTGAAAACCACCACAAAATTATGAGCCTTTATCACCAGTGCTCATTGCTGGAGTGCCAGGGGAATGCCAGTGCTTCCTGGGGGTGGTTCCCCAGAGCAGCCTGCATGAAGGACACTACAAACAGCTCGCTCCTATACCCACTGACAGAACTTGGAGCTGCAGCCAGCAGACACTGAGATATGAGAGGATTTTCTCAGCCCTGAGATCTGCAAGTGATAGTCTGGGTCTCACATGCAGATGATTTTTGGCCAGGCACTGCAGCACTGAGCATCTGAACAACATAACGGGAGCCAACTCTAACTTCAGCTTGTCGTATTTACCCCCAGAAATCAATAGTGAGTAATTGCTCACTAAAGGTCTAAAATGGACTTTAGACCTTTTACAAGATACCATTTAGGAGATGATCTGTTGTCTAAGCAACCCTTAGAATAGACAGGAAGAATCAGATGTTAAAGTAAATTAACGTGGCATTAACTTGTCTCCAACAGCTTGTCGATGGAAGGGAATTCAACAAGCAGCACTTCCTAGAAGAGGGAAACTGTCCCTGTTTGCACAAGTGTGCAAAGTCAACCTCAAAATAAAGCAAAAAGATCTGACAACTGACTGGTACAATGGGCACAAAAAGCTCCTTACAGTGAACACCCCTGAATGACTGCAGCCTCAGCAGAGAAGACATGGGATGAAACAACGCAAGTCTGAACAAACCCGATAAGAAGAAAAAGGAGCAAATGGCCAAAAATGCAAGCTTTTGGTCATCTTTAACATATGAACGTCAATGAAACTTCCTGGACCTTACAGCCACTTTGCTCTTCAGAAAGCGAACGGGAGTTTGAAATGGGGCCTTTGATTTACATTTTCAAGTATTTAGGTGAAAAAAATGGCTTGTAATAGGAGAAGAAAAAGAGCTACTATACTGACACATGGTGACTATCATTATAAGAACTATTGCTAAACCATGTGAGTTCTTGAAAATATCATACTTTAACTTTGCTCCCACTGTTATATGTTCTCAGACTTGAAGAGAAAATGAAGAACCTAGTTTGTTATTTTGCTCAGATAATAACAGTTATAAAAATAGATTAACTGTCAGTATCATGAATTAATATCACAGTAGTACAGAGGCTTAAATAACAGACTGAGGCCATAAGGAAAGAAGCAGGAACACAAAGCTTATGCTTTGACCTGGGAAAGGATAGCCGTAACACTACTGTGGATAAATGTTTACATGTTTAATAATTCTGTTTGCTTTAAAAATCTGCATTTTTTTGTTGTTTTATTCTACACATAGAACAAATTATTTTGTTCTACATATAGAGAGAGCTTTTGCTGTTAAAGCATAACATGCTAGCTATAAAAGCTAATGCTCAAGTTAAAAATCTACAGCTTTTACTTCACGGTACAGCTTTCAATTTCTTATTTCTTTTTTTTTTTAAAAAAAAAAAAAAGAAAAGAAAAAAAAAAGAAAAAAAAAAAGGAACCTCTGAACATCTAAATGATAACATGTTTCAAGTAGCTGCTCCTTCCCTGGAGTTGAACAAAATTGAAAAGATCAAAGTTAGTGCAGTCTTGTTCAAAGGTGAAGAGGTGAAATCTTATGTGTGCTAGAGGATCAGAGCAAATAGAAATGTACAATGCTTAGTGTGCGACACCTGAAGCCCACTTTCATCAAGGTACCTCATTTTCATTTGAATTCAGAATGTTTCTCATTTTATGGTAAAATAAAGAATAACACAGGATTAGTCTGGTTACAGAAGAGAAGAAGCCCTTCCCCAGTGCTGAAAAGTAAACATCAGTAAAAGGTGAAAATGGTCAATTTTTTTTTTAGAATGACTAAATTCACCACATTACATTCTACATTCCTTCTTTAAGTAGCATTTATATAATTGAGTAAGATGAAGCCATTACACCCACGATGTTTCAAGTATCATAATGCTGTTGATAGTTGAAGAGTTTCTTGAAAAAACACTGTGTTTTGAAGGGGGCTGCAGAGAGGGGCATCTAAAAAGGGTATGTTTTTTTCTCATAAAATCTCATGTGACTGATGTGCCCTGACATAATGTATCATGATGAAATACAGCTGCCAAAAAAGAACTTCAAATGATGCCCTTTTTCTTGAGGAAAAAAAAAAAATGTGATAAGAAAATAGGCACCTTTTCAGCAAAAGCTTTTAAAGCTTTAAAAGCATGGCAACCAGTGAAAAGGTTCTCAGGTAAAGGCTTCTTTACTCAATTTTGTCTAAGTAGCTAGAAGCTAAATGGGGGGAAAGGGTATGGAAAATAATGCTCCAGCCTCTGTGAGAACCACATCCTGAGCACGAAGCATCCATGACACAGGAAGACAAGATTTTAATATCTTTGTCCCATAGTGGTATTTCAAACACACTGTAAGATCAGTTTCCAAATTATTGGAAATTGTGCTATATTACCCTAACAGTGCTGATCTGAAAATGTTTTAGCATAAACTTGGACTTGAACGTGGCAAACTGGTCACACACACACACAAACATTCAGAAACCAAACAAAGATCCACTTATCAATTTTCCTTTTTTTTTTTTTTTTTTTTTGAATATGTAGAATATCTTTTGCATATTTTCCTGTACAAAGGATGTTATTATATAAATTCCAGCCTGTACTCCACTGCCTTAGAGCAATAACTATTATTGTCTGTTATGGGTTAAACCTTGACCTGGAAATCAGGTCTGTTCAGGAGTACTATATAAGTCTTTTATATACAGCCCTCCTAGGAGCAATTCCACACGGCTATCTGCCAAAGCATGTTTCCCAAGGACTCACACAGCACATCCACATCCAAATTCCTCTTTTGTTTTCTTTGAAACCTCAACTCTGCTAGAAAAATCTTCTAAAAATAAAATAATAATTTTAAAAAAAGGCACCATTTAGTCTTTCAGTGGTAGTTCTGGAAAATGAAAGCCTGCAAACAAAGCAAGCAGAGGCACTAGGATCTGCAGGCTGGGCACAATCTGGGATTGAGAGAGACAAAAGTGACAAGACATCCAAAGAAAAGATCCAAACATTAAGACAGCGCATGCAGAGAGTGGCTAACTTTGGTACAATACATGTGCATGGTCAGACCAGATACAACTGAATCTTTCACCAAACTTACCTTATACTAGATCAGAAATTATGTTGTTCAAACTTGGAAAACTTCAGGATTGTCAATTGGCACACACATTTCTATTTTTTCTCTTCAGCATATAAACATGCACCTCCATCTACCATGAAATATGATCTAAAATATACATAAACAGCTCCCAAAGACGTGACCTTTAGGACACACATCTTTCTGTTTCCTACGTGTTAGTACAAGTCTTAGATAGTTCATACATGTTAGTACAGGACTTAGAGAAGAGGAATCAAGCCCTCATGATTCCCTGCTTATCTGAGTTTCAGATCACCATTTTTATTTTACCATTGGAGTACAGAAAGAATTGATCTAATGTCCTATATCTATAACCAGCCTCCCAAGATTAACCTGAACAGATAACTGTGAAAGTGCCATAGGTAGATTAAATCTCTCTACTACAGAGACCTTCTATATGTTTCAAAAGAAACATTAGATTGACAAAATACATAAGGATCAGCCATGCTGTGTAGCACAGAGTGGCTGAGTTGCAAACAGAGGTTGTGCTGACTCTGTATTTTTACGCTGGAGATGGCTCTCGCATTTTGGTGGCAGGTAGACAGTCATGTTTGCTTCTTTGAAAGGGGTGATCTGCTGGGATTTCAGATTTCTTCTGAAGTACTCCGCAGAACTGACTTCAGTTACTTCTCTAACCAAATATTTCTGCAGTGTTCACATGCTTCAAGCAAAGCTCCCAAGCTTCCCTACAAACCGCTATCTTAAAAAATCACAAACGACATGTTGTACTCATAAGGATGGCTTTTAGTCATTAAAGACAGCACAAAGAGCACTGTATTTGGAGACTTGGCTTCCATTTCATACGTGACTCTCCCATTTGTCTGTATGAAAGAAAGCCCTCAGAAAACATTCAGCTGGTCGCTACTTCAGTACTCATGACACAGACAGATTCTGGTAAGGTGGGATAATAGGTCAGATGTATCATACTGTTATTGTTCCTTTCTGTATTTGTATTTGTTATGGACTATAAACCCTGATGATCCAATAAAGGGCTGTGACCATGAATCCCAATTGGCTGCACAGTGCTATTTCATGGTGGGGCGAGTCCAGTGGTAACAAATTCAGTCAACATAATGATTTCAGTTTCACTGCGTTGCTCTGCTTCCTGGGAACCTGCAGAAGATAAGTGAGTGTGTCACGATCATAAATTCAGACACATACAACATTAAAATATCTTATGGAGCTTTAAGTCCCTGTGAAATGTCAAACTAATAAATATGGTGATCATATTTGCTATTTGGCAAAAATATTAATTAACTAGGAAAAGTTAATAAAAATATATTCCCCAAAATTATGCAACAGACAAAATATTTTTTTTCTTATTCATGGTTATATGAATGCAAAATGCCATGGATTCTTCATCTTTAATACCTAAGGGATTTATAAGCATATTGCATCCATAAAACTTGGTTCATCAGTACAGTACACAGCCCAGATATGCATATTTAATTACTCTGAAAGTAATTTACTTGTACAGATGGTGGTATTAGAAGGTCTTACTTCAATTTAAATTACTTCTATTTGAAAAATAATGTTATTTTGCTATGAATCTTGAGTGAAGAATTCACTCTTATTACAGATGAATAATACTTGACAATCGTAATTAATCTGTGACTAATCTAATACTTCCTCAATAAACATTTTGTTTCGGATTTTACCAGGCAGAGCACCCTCTTTCCAGGAGGCCGATCTAGCAGCGCTTCGGATCCAAACCCACTTACAGTGGGGGGCCCGGCCTGCCCTAGGGGTAACAGCACAGAACGCCGCAGAAGACGTTAAACATCCCCGAGACCTCCTGAGGAACAGAGGCACTGCAAACCAGTTTGCCTCTTTCTGCAGGTTAAGTGGGGATTATGGAAAACACACGGGGGTCCCTTCAGTGCGCTCCCCGCCACCGTCCCACCACACACGCCACCTGATTTCCAGCAGCATGCATCAGCAGAGCCTTGGCACCCGGCAGCATGCTGTGCCACCACCTACACCCACGCTGGGAAAACACGGATGCTTCCTGAAGCGAGGCCGTTTGCTTGTACGTCTCCTTCTGTGTGTTTGTGAGACTTTCTGCGGGAATCGCCTGCCTGCTGCCTGTGTTACGGCGCTGGCAGTCTCAGAGGCCTGCCTGCGTTACGGCCTCAGAGGCAGCGCACGCACCGTGTGCCACTGGGGTTGCCATGGCAAGCGTTCGTGTTTTATTGAAGACTAAATGGCCACAACCCACCTAAAGGGCTCCCAAGTGGCCCTAAAATGTGCTCTGTCTTCCCCTTCCCTTGTCTCTGTCCACAGAACGAGGTGATTTTGGACAGCCAACTTAATGTGGGGGACCCACCTGGAATAAGGCACTTTGTTCCTTTTATCTATACAACTTCAGCCTCTTGGCCTGGATTTAATACAACAAACTGGTGGTTGTGGAGGTGGTGCTGAAAAGGCTCTGCGTTCCCAAAGAGCCCTGCAGGAGCTGGATATGTTGGGCAGCTGCAGCTCTGAGCCACTGCAAGCCCAGAAGCCCCACATGCCTTTGTTAAACTAAAGTGGGGGAAAACCCACTTCTCCCCATGCCCACGGTGTGGGGCTGACACCGCAGACTCAACAAGGGCACTACCACCACACTGGCATGCTGGCTATAACCCTTCAAAGACCCACGACAGCCACACACAAAAGGCAGAGGCTCAGCATAGGATTAAAAATCCCCTACAGCGCAGCTGGTCACGTGCAGTCCAGCAGCAAGCACACCAGACAGCGTGACCATGAGACTTCGGTAGAAGGGATGGGACTTGGTGATGGTAGCCAGGTGATGCCAGCATCTCTCTGTGTGTGTGTGCCTTCCACTGGGTAGGAGAAGGAGGCGAGGACAGTGCGGGTGACAGTAGGGCTGTGGCTGGCCTCACAACAGCAGCAAGGGGTGGCAGAGAGCGCGGCACACGTCCCCTGGGTGGGACAGCGGGGAGGTGAGGGCCGTGAGCAGCAGTTCCGCAGGAAGAAGCAGGGGGATGACAGAAGGTGAGTCAGGAACTTGGAGGAGAGGGAGTACACAGATGCACGCTGTAGGACAGTTGTTGCTGAGCTGCTCTTAATTATGAAATTCCTCTTTGAAGCCAGCCACTTTAAAGCATGGAAATTCAAGGCTACAGTTTCTATTTTATAACACAGAGTCAAAAGCCGAAAACAGAAGTATCTTAACAGTTGTGTCCCTTCTTTCCATACAATTTCACACACGTGCTTGTACATGTATAAACTCAGCCCTAAACACAAGATTCATAGTAAGTTTTTCAACAAAATAATCCTTTAGGCACAGATAAATCAAGCAATAAAGACACAGGGATATCATGGAACCATTAAAAACATCACAACAGTTAACAAGCCTGCTTGCTTCCACAAAAAATAGTGGTGAATAATCATCTTTCAGTTCACACTTTAAAAAAATATGCCCAATGTTGCTTTCCTTAAAAAATGATAGGAGTGGAAACACTGCTTTCTTGCCAGGTTATTTTCATTTTGAGAAGAGAAATAACCCAGGGAAAGATGGAAAAAAAAAGAATAAATAACGATGAGGGGGAAAAATCCTTCATAATTATGCCGTTGCCTCTGCTTTTCTCACTATCGGTTTCCTCTCCTGTACCACACAGTGCCAAGCCACTCTCTGGCAGGGCATCCTCCAGATGAATCAGCACAGTGGCACGCGGACTCTCTAATGTACATCAGAGGCACAGAGGAGGTGTTTGATACTGTATTTATGAACAAATCAGAGACAAGAGGTTGGCAGGTTTTTTTTGTTTGTTTTGTTTTGTTTTTTTGAGAAGGAGGAGGAGAAGATCTAAGGGAAAGAAGATTGTATGTCAGCTTTGGAGAAAAAAACACTTCATCATCTTTTTAAATTTCATATTAACTACAGGTTCTGTTCAGCCGCATCCTCTTTGTAATAAACTAAAACGGCACACACATAATCTGTAGATTTATCCATCTCTCAGAAAACACAGTATGAAAGACCACCTGTTCTCATCAGGACTTCTTTGCCTGTCACACCGCTGCACGCAAGGGAGGAGGGCAGGCAGTGGGCACAGCGCGCTGCCTGGCAAACACAGCCTGGTGCTGCGTCCCCAGCCCAGCACACAGATTTTCTTAGCACAGGAGAAACTCCGTGCTGGCAGTAGCACCATAAGGATTCATTCACTTCACTAAAGCAACATCGACAGATTATGCCCACAGGCCTGCATGCCACCACCTCTTCATAGGCAGAGCCTCATACTTGGTTTTCTCCTGTCTGCAAAGCCTCACCTGTAAACCTTTTTGTTGTTGTTTTTGTTTTTCCCTTTTCAAAATAGGAAAACCAGATATGGGAACCATTAATCACACAAGCAATAAACCTTAATGTCAGCTGAGGGGGAAGACGGAAGCTGAAGGAGAGGAGGACAAGACAGTCTAGCACATCTCCCGATGAACTAACAATATTACATCTGCAACCGAACTGTAGATCATATCACATCATCATAAAGAATGAAAATTATTATCTTTCAAATATTTCATGGGTAAAACACTTTAGTCGGTAGATCATCAGGCACATAAAATACTGATACATGCATATAAGCTGTTGTATACCTCAGCCACAAGATTTAGTTGCTAAAATGGGGTGTGTGGGGTGAGGGAGTGCTCCGGTGGAAGAAAAAATATCTCCAGCATGCCTCCTGTAGCTCGTGCTTCGTAGCCTACAGCCTTGCAGCAACTGAGAGTTGAAAACAAAACTGGAACCTTCTGCTGTGGTAAAGAATATCGGAAAGGCAAGCACTTTGCTGTTCCAGGCTCTGAATAACACAATAAATACACAGTTACAAAGGCTGGTCAAATACTTCAGAGCTTGGCTGTATAGTTTCAGAGGGACTAAGGCCTGGAGGAATAGCTACAGTCAGTCTTACCTGTAAAATAGGAGCAATGAAATGGAACCCACTGGCCTCCAACATCAGGGCACCAGCTGAGTGAATTAGGATAGTTCAGCTGGAAGGAACCCACAAAAATCATGAAGTCCAAATGCGTGACCACTTCAGGGCTAACCAAAGTTAAAGCGTACTGTTGAGGGCATTGTCCCAAAGCCTCTTGAACACTGACTGCCATGGGGCATCAACACCTTTCTAAGAAGCCTGTTTCAGCGTTTGACCATCCTCACATTACAGAAAGCCTTCCTTGTGCCCAATCTGAACCTCCCCTGGCACAGATTTGTGCTGTCCCTTATGTCCTGTCGTCAGTTCCCAGGGACCAGCAGCACTTTCCTTTGGTCTTCCCTGCCTCAGGACATCGCAGAGAGCAGTGGGGTCACCTCTCAGCCTTCTCTTCTCCAGACTGAACAAACCAAGTGCACTCAGCCTCTCTATATAGGACATGCCTTCTAGAGTGGGGCACATCTTCTACAAAGCCATGCAATTTTGATAGGTCATCCACCAGTCCCAACAGAAGTCCTTTCCAATGCCTAATTACCTCACTCTCAAAAATGTGTTACTTATCAATTTTACATTTTCCTAGCTTTAATTGCAATCATTAGATCTTTCTGTACATATTTTTCACATCCTGGGATGTGTTCCAAGTCCTCAGGTAGCAGGCATCTTCACTGGACATAGGTACTTAAGTAGCTGAGTTAATAGACTGGCCTGGCTCTCATTGTACAATCACAATTCTCAGACCTCAAATCATTCCTTCCATTCTTTTAAACCTACTTGATTTTTTTTCACCATCTTTTCACTTGACAGAGTACTGCAGAAGAAGGATCACCAAGAAAATACAGGGAGGTCATTCCAATTCCTTGCTGCTGGTTTCTCACACTTTTTCAATAGCTGAACACACAAGTATGATCTGCCTAGCCTCCTCAAAGGAACAAAATGCTTTGTGTTTATTTTTTATTTTTGTAATTAAAAATGGTGTTCTGCACTCAAATTCCAACACTGTTGGTGATAAGAAAATGCATCATTAGATAAAAGATTGATTTCCCCTTGTGTTGCTTAAATGAGTAAAAGTGCTTACAGCAAGACAGGGATGCAAATTTCAGGGGTAGTGAATGAATGCATGACTCAGAATGAGCGTGTGTGGGTATGCCTGAACATAAGGATGCACCTGGGGATGTGTTTTCCCTGTCTGTACATATATGAACTTTCTGAACATCAGACTACTATAGTGAAACTACGCAAGACTTTGAGCCCTTCCCTTAAACAAACTTTGAAAACTTACTTAAACTGCAGTCAAGTACAGATTTTTTAAAAACAGAAAGTAATCAGTAATGCTAACTGAGTCTGATTTCATGTTTGGATTTGACTCTGTACCCAAAACTGGATTTTAATTAAAAATAATCAGTGTTTATTTATCTATTAATACATTGTTTATTGCACCTAACTTTATATTACAGATGCCAGGATGAGAAATTAGGTATTACTTTTAGATATTATACAAGCATAAATTAAATGAGGTATTCTGCATAGCACTGCACACAACATGTCTCTGGTACACTCACTATTTTTCTCTGACAAAATGTCTGTAAAACACCTAGGCTGATACTGCTTTAGCTGGCTATATACTAATAGGTTGCAGAAAGCTGAAGCTTCTGTCAACTGTATGAAATTAAAAGACAGAAGACTATGACCCTTGGTGTCTTGATTACACAAACCAGGAAAAAAATCAAGAACTACCAGTAAGAATCTTTAAATATGCCAGATGCACGGTCTAAGTGCTGCTACAAGTTACTGTAAGCGAAAGGTGTTGCTTTCAGATTTGGAAACGCCTACTACAGAATAACCTCTACGTCAATGTGTTTGCAGCTTTGCAACATTCATTTCTAAATGAATTACTTTATGGAGAAAACCAAAAGGCAGAAAACTAAAGATATAGGGGTCAAATTCCTCCTGTGAGATCTACCTTGTAAAATTATCCAGAATGTAATAATACCATGTTATTGACTTAAGCACAGTTCCCTGTGACATGCTGCAGCTGACCTGTAATTTTTATCCTACATGTTGCCAGCACTATTAAAATGACACTTGTGAATGTAAATTAAGCTCACAAAGGGGACAGATTGTATGATTCTGGTTTCTCTCAGATGCCTGTAGGCTATCACAGGTTCCATATGTGAAGTAATTATGTTCACTGAAGGAAAGAATAAATGCTGTCAAATTGTGTAGTGAGAGAGAAAGCAGCTATTATATTGCAGTAGTCACTGGAGCATTGCCTCTGAAAGTGGAAAGACGTATAAGAAAATAATAATAAAATAGAAAAACTGGTGCAGCACTATATTAAATATAACCTTTAAATGAGTATCTACTTTTGAATATATATTACACAAAGTTAATATTTCACAAATAAAAGCATTTCAACGATAACAGCATTTTCTCCCTCACATCCAGAGGGCAGGGCGCAGAGCGCCTACCAGCGGGCGGGAGGGCAGATGAGCACCCTGCAGCTGCCGGTGAGACACTGCCCCGTCCCTTTCCCACCTGTGCCCACCTCCTGTCCCCAACCTGCTCACATGGGGCAGCAGCCAGCAGCCTTCTTGGCCACATGCAGCTGTGCCTGTCCCCACCAGGAGGTACCGGTGGTGGCCCCTTTCACGGACCCAGCTCCACACCCAGCAGCAACCTGCCTCTCCGGGTGAGATGCAAACATTTTGCTACACTCCTGAACAGCACCTACCTAAGGCAAGAAGCACCAAACACATTTGCTGAAGGAACAACGCAACACAAAGGGCCATGTTTGCAGGCAGTGCTGTTATGCTTGGACCAACACCTCCACGAGCCTACCTCGAGGCAGCGCTGCCCACCAAACCTGGCACCCACGACTAACAGGTGAGGCAATGACACTGGTGTGTCACACCAAAACTGCAGCTTGTTGACAACGCTTCCATTTGTGTAACATTACTTCACGTTTCTGGGTTTGTGGAAAGAGACACTATTCATTTCTGAGGTTTCTTAGGAGAAGAACTGCCAGGCAGCGGGGTCTCCTTGGACGCCACCTTACCAACCTCCTGCTGCATTGGCCATTTCCCACCAGGGACCTCCGGGCTCCAGCAGCTCGCCACCACTTTGCCCAAGGCCAGCTTGCAACAAGCTCAGCACAGAGCAACATCCAGACCTGCACATGAACTCAGAGCAAACCCTCTGCCCATGCACTGAGGCTGCCCTACAGCTCACACCCCTGGCAGCACGTTGAGAAGCCAGCCATGGCTAGCCGCAGGCAGCTGGCCACCTTCTGTGCTCCTCAGCTCCCGCAAGGAGGGGGCTGAGGTGCTGGGGGCCAGTCTACCCAGGCAGAGCACAACTCAAACACGGGGCAAGGCGACAGAGCTGTGGGCAGGGCTGCCCCCACCAGTGCCCCACGGCTGCCCATCATGGGCAGGGGGCACTGCATGAGGACGCGCTCCCTGCCAGCAGCTCCTTGGCAGGAGAGTGCCGGGGGGGCAGAGGGGTGCTCGTGCCTCAGTGAATCACTGCATTTTGCAGGCTATTAATACCAATTCGTCACGGATGGACAGGCAGCTAGATGGGCAGACAGACAGCCTGCCTGTTTTCAATTAAATGCAGTAGCAGCCGTACAATACACCACCGCAACTTCTTCTTTAAATAAAAAATTGAAATCAACTACCATTTCCTAAGCAGCTCCAAACTATTAAACAATTGCTTGCAGGGTGGCTCGTATCATACGCGGGAGGCTGAAACGTAAGGTAGAAATGAGAGGCTTTTTTTTCTCGTTCACAGCATTGACAGCAACTATAATGTATGACTCCTTTGGATGCACCGTGGCAGCAGCAGGGCGAGGATCATCCGGCGCTATTCACTAGTGAAATTGTTCCGCACAAAAAAGAGAGAGTCGAACCAAAGATCTCGCAGTCATGGCAGGAAGGAGGGAGGGAGAGAAAGATGTGGTTTGCTCTTACAGTTTTAATAAGGATTTGTGGGGTAATGTTGTGTAAAGCTAATACAGCTGGATCTTTAATAATAATAACTAGAACCAACTCTCCATGTTAACTGACCTTTAAATATTATTGTCCCTTTCAGTTTTACCAAAAAGAAATTTACTTCATGAAAGATGTTATTCAACTCTGTTTAAAGATCCAATAGGCTAAAATATGCTAAACTGACATTTAGAATTATCTCATAACACTTTTTACGATAACTCGTATTATTTCCATGTGATTTGAATGTGACATTTATTATTTTTTTTAACTGTATTTTGAAACCATTTCAAATAATAGCCAGATATTGCCTGGACATTCAGGTTATCTGTAATGATATTAGGACCTTTCTCAACAGCTGAGTAATTACTTCCTTATTACGCTCAAGGCAAGTTGGAATCACATGCCCAGCCTGAGATTTAAACCTGCATCACGCAGGCAAGGGAAGCATCCAGGCTGACATTTTACATACCTAACCACATTTTTTATAATAAGGAGAGCATCTGTGCTATATTGCCTTGATAATCTGTGAAATGAAGACAACTGGGAGCACCAGAAAAAAATATATATAATAAATCCGTTGCGTTAAAGGCAGAGGGGCTCGAGTACAGGTAGACGTATTGATTCTCTCAAGTGTCACTATTGCAACCATCTCCCCAGGCAGCAAGGCACGCCTGTGTGCCGGAGCCTCAGCTACTGCTGCAGGGCTGAGCGTGCAGCATTGCACATTGCACCCTGCCTGCCCACAGAGGACTGGAGCAAGAAGGAGAAAAGGAGGAGGAGAGAGGTTCCCAATCTGATGCCCTTCAACTGGGCAGAAAGACACAGGGGTCACCCAGTGAAGCAAAGGCACAAGCGACCCTTCATTTTTTAATGTTATGCTTTCTTACCTTGCAGCATCAATTTCCATGCTGGGGACCTGCCTGCCCCGGGCAATGCACGCCACAGCCCAGCCACCCCACTGGCAGTGGGTCCCTTGCTTCAGGCATCCCACAGCCCCAAAGGGAAGGAAATGAGAGTCCCAAGAGGCAGGCACAGCCCCAGGAGTACGGGGATGTTCTGCACTAGCTCCAACTCATTACATGTGTGAATCAGAACAGATTGCCTGCATTCCGACAACAGAGACAAGTGAAGACATGGTAAGCATAAGTTCAGTAATAAACATCATCCAGCAACCTGTTTATGCACTCCTATTTTTAGTATTTCATAACGAAAGAGAAAGACGTGGTCACTTATGTGACAAAATGCTGCTAAATGATTAAAAGTAGCACACAGTCAGCAAAGAACCAAATTAAAAGCCACCAGAACAGAAGCAAAGACAGAAAGGATGGATTAAATAATAAGAGGAAAAGTCTAATATTTTCCATAAACACATGCTAGTTACAACATGATCACAGGATGTGTTTTAGGTTCAGGTCAGCTCTTATTTCAACCACAATATTTTTAACATTAGGAATCTAAAGCAGAAAAAAAACTAAGTTTTAATTGGATATTGCAGTTCATTTCAATTCAGCTGGCAGCAAAGTATATGCAAAATCCAAACATAAGACTCCAATAAAATACATGAGATAATCACAGCGTATCTAACACTGGCGGGTAGCTCTAGTGTGGAAACAAACTATCAGTATTGCATCTTCCAATGAATTAAAAAAAATGTATTATCTTTCTTCTTATTTCAACATTTGTTTTGTGAGTTCTGGTAAATTCTAGGTCAGATATTATACACTAGACAACAGAAACAACTAATTATGTTAGAAATCCACAGCGATAAGGAAACTGCACAATAAATACATTATATCCAGGCAATAGCAGAAGCGAAGTTTTGATTTCATTTGCTGTGGATTGCATAAGTTGGTAAATGTTTTCTGGCAAGTGTCCTTCAAATTCCAAAAATAATGCATCTATTTCATAGCATTATCTCATTTCTATTATATTTGTTTATATCTCTGCAGTGAAACCATATTGTTATTAAGGGTATCATTATAATAGAAAATTGCATTAGCTTTTAAAACCCTGTTCTATTTTATGTATATATAAATAGGAACATTACGATCATGTGAGATTCCCATTTGTCCTTGCTATACTCTTGACACTGGTAAATGCAAGCAGAGCACCAAGCCTTTACCAGTACTTAAAATATTGCCCCCTTTGATTAGCTGTGCAGAAATCTTCTCTGCTGCTAGCATGCAAAATCTCACCCTGCTGGCTATATGCTCAAAATGTGCCAACATGGTGCTTCTCTTTACCTTTGATCACCAATATTGGTGCATCTATGTCTCTATTGGCACAGTAAAGCAAGGCAGAGTCCACCAGAAGACTGATTTTTGAAGGTATTTGGGTGGCTGAGGACGACAAGGTGGCTGCATCCCAGACAGCTCCTGGGGAAAAACAAGATACACTGTCACTAGGAGGCAGGCTCAAGCAATGTGCAGCACCCAAGTTTCTCTCTGGGTGGGCAATTGTTGCTGGGCGCGCAATGCAGAAACCTGCTCTCCATACCAACGTGTCTCCCCAGAGACAGCAGGAGCTCACATATTTTCTTGGATAGGGTGGAATTTAATTTCAGTCTCTCTAAATGTTTTACCGAGCACTGTTGTGTTTCTTACCCGCTGCTGGAGCACCCAGTAGTCAGGGAATGCAACTGCATTAGATGTCCCCATCGGGTACACCATGTAACCAGGGCTGATGTGTAGTGCTGTGCTCTGAGGAAACCCAGAAGAGTCAGGTCTATAAAGTGAATCAGGATAATAACAATATTAATCACAATCCATTGAACTAAAGTCGAATTAAATACAAATTTTCTGATATGTAGCACGCGCTGAATGGCAGCAAGTTAGCAGCAGCCATTTTGGTCTGGTTTAACTGCCTCACATCTGGAGAACATTATTACAGAATCGTCAGCGACTTGGCCAGTACCCAATATGGAAGCAAATTTACGCTCTTTTCTCTAAATATCAGCACAGCCTCGCCGAAACATGCACATTTCTCTTTTCTCTTCTTGAAATGTTCTCTTAAATAGTTTCAATATTGTAGAATTTAGATGGGATAAACCACTTGTTTCTGTTTAGAAAGCAAACAAAATTGGATCAAAATAAACTGATTTTAAACATTTCATTTTAGCAAAGATAGTTTACGAGAGTCCATGGCAAAGACGGTTATTCCAGTTTTTTAAACGATGTAATTAAATAGCATTTCACAGTATAAAAGTAAGAAACAGATTACTAGAAAGTCTAAAACCAAATGCCGTTGTTCCTATTTAAATACTTACACGTAAATATGTGCCTATCACTAGTTACTACCAATCTTATAAGAAGTATAATTTGGTCTTTATTATTGTTGCTGTGCTTGAAAAGAACCTCTCTACTTATGAAGAATCTTTTTTTTTTTTTTTTTTTTCTTTTTTCCTATAGTAATGAAAAAACACAGTTGTCAGCATAATATCCTGACATTCAGGATGCCAGCCTGTCTCTACTGGAGTCAGATGTGAAAATAAATAGATATTAAACTGTCAGTCAATGAAATTACAAAGTCAAGAACAGCTCTAGCTGAGATCCTGTGTGTTCTGTTTGATGGACACAGGTGTTTAAGTGTTATGAAATCCAGCAGAGCCTCAGAGTGAATAATGCACCTTCCAGCAGTCCCGCATTAGCCAAAAGAGCTGCAAGGAGCTTCCCTGTCATCCTGAAGCCACCGAACAATCGATGTGGTCTCACAAAGAGGCTAGAGAGGCCTTTCAGGTTTATCGGAGCTAAAAATCTGAGAAGTCTTACAGCTTGTGTCACAGCATATGTCCAGCAATCAAAGCTACGCGCCTCTAAAACTGCAAAGGTTAGTCCCATTGGCTTTGCATACAAATCTGAGGCAGATGCCCAAAATCCACATCATTTATTTATTATTCATAAGGCACTTAAAGTCAATCATCTGTCACTAATAAACATTAACACTATTAAAAATTAATGATCATCCTACAGCATGCCGAGACAGATTCCTCTTTCTGTTTAATAAGTATTGGAGCAAAGCACGTTGTGTTCGTTTACCAATTCTTAAAGTGTTTATGTGATGTATAATATTGCTATTTTGGCTCCTCCTCCATGCCCCGATGACCTCCCTTCTCCTGGGATGCCAAGAAATGATCAGTCTAGTGAGAGGAGCTTGAAAGGATGGGTTTAGATACAAATATGTATCTGCAGAGATGAAAAGAAATCACGGATTCCAGGTTATCACACAGCACACATCATAAGCCTTTGCAATTACGGGGCTTTTTGTCTCCCCTTCCACTCTCCATTAACAATACAGTGTCTGCAACAGGGGACACGCGCTCCTGTGGTCTCCACCGTACAGAGGGTCCCGGCTCAGGAACCACACCAGAGGTGGACAATGAGGCTGGAAATAGCAGCTCCAATGAGACTACCCGAGAGCCTCACAAGCTGGAACAAGAAAAGGCTTCCTGAAGTGCAACTGAAAGAGGCAACTTCACCAAAGGTCTGCACGGTGTCGCAGGGCACTTTCTTCTCTTAGTGGGTGGGAGGCAAAGACCACTGCTAGAGATGAAGAAACAGCTTGCACCTTAACCCTCAAAAAGGACATTCCCTCTAGAAGAGAAAACGATCCCAGGCCCTTCATCTTTTGTGTTCAACTTTCAAATATAAATCTTGGGGAATACATTTTCCCCTTGCCTTTATCCCACTTCTGTCTTACACAGACAAGCTTTGTAAGACTGCACTGTCTCCTAACACACACACAGTGCTTTGTCCTGTTCTTCATTTTAGCAATTACTAAACTGTGGGAGTTTTGTAAGTATGTGACAGGGGATCACATGATACAAAGTTGATTTTGTTAAAATTGCGATAAATAAATCTAACTAAACCTGCACTAAAGAACAGTCTATGAGTGTGTGCATCAAATGAAACTAACCCCATGTTTCTTTGAGTTACATCAAGCTGCTAAAAACAAGCTAAACTTAAGGTCTCAATGACACAGGGGGAAAACTTGTCAAGATGGGAGATGTATTAATCTCACACTTTACCCCATAATATTTCACTGCCAAATCATTTTTCATACAGAAACGGTGATTTAAGAAAGAGAAAAGGGTTGTAAGTAGGACTGAAGGTCTAGGATTCAGTCTCCCTGCTTTCTTCCCTTACCCGCATCTCATGTGAACTAACTAATGAAGATTTGCAAACTAATGAAGGTTTGCAAAGAAAGCTTTGCAGTCTATCAGAGCTAGAAATGTACAGACAAAATGGAAGAACATAATGCCACAGCACCACACTCCAAGGACTGGAGGGGATCACGTTACATATGCACTGCCCTCATATCGGTTTCTGACATTAAAAATGAACCTTGGTGCCATTAGAAAAAGAGGTTGTTATCCAAATTTAGTTCTGCATTTCAGGGAGCAGCAAGTCAAGAAGTAGCTCATGCAATTTCCTCATCAAGATCTGACAAATGCATTTTTGTTTTATTTTTTTTAGACCAGTAAGGACTGATACAGGGCCCGGTACACCATTTTTACATGTGCATATTGGCAGTATTTCTGCAGAGCCACACAACCATGGGCAGCTCCATGAGCCATGACCTGGGAACCCAGATTGTATCCTGCAGCCTAACACACACCAATACGCCCCACAGAAGTTGTAATTAAACAATTTTGAACAGAATTAAGACAGAAAGCCTTCTAAATCTCAGGCTGAAAACCTTTCTGCTTTGAACAGTATTTTTTAGTCATACCATTTTGTTCTGCTGTCCATTCTCTACTGCCAACAGGCTTTGTCCTAATTTGTCTCTTTTTTAGCTTAGAATTCATGCACTGTGAAGCCAAGTTGTTCTTTTAAGGATGGTGGAAATTACAGTTGAGAAAAGATATATTAAAGCATCATTATTCAAACATAAAAATGCAATGAAATTGTTAACCAGCTTTCCCTAAGGTGAAGGTGTTTATTGTTAAGTTTTTGCAGCACAATTACATTCAAACAGAGAAATGCTAGGCTAAAATAAAGCATTTATTTTCTGAATCTACCAAGGAGAAATGGAAAAACACTTTGCAAGTAAGCTGCCTCATAGCAAACACTTACCCTTAAAGCTTTTCTATTAAAACATTAGATTTTTAAGAATAATTTTGAGAAAATGAGGCAGCTAAAATACAGCACCTTATTTTCCTTTCTAAAGCATGAATAACTTGCACTGACTTTCTGCGGTGAGTAGGTTTGGAATTTGTATTCACGAAGAAAACCTGATGCTTTTTTACATTACGCAACCCCCCTTTCCACAGAGGTACTGCAGTTAGCACAGCACAGACATCTGCAGCCACCAGCCGTGTCACATGTACATCAAGATGTCTATTTCCCAACTGCCGTTCCCAAGAATGCTCCCAGAACCACGGGGTCTGCACATTGCAGGACTTCGTGAGCATTTCACATGAAGCTGAACTGCACTTTGGATGGGGCAGTGGCATGCAGGACACCCAATGCTGCCAAGAGGTGCAGGGCATGGTGAGGTGTCTGGCAGGTTGGTGACACCACAGACACGGCCCTTCCTGACAACCCCTGGTAACCCTGAGGTGGCTCATGGCAGCACCAGCCCACACCGGGGACATTCAGATTAAATATAGCCAGGGACTTCCTTTTTTTCTTCTGGCACCGATGACTCAGAGGATAACCAAGCAGGACGTGCTACAGCCCATACTGGGCCACGAGAAACAGCAATACTGCAGCTTCAATATTCCTAAACATAACCAAGGGCTGCTATCTGTCTCTTTCCTACAATTGCTGGACCACAGACTATGGGCCATCTGCCTGTAGATGATTATCACAATCTGTGAACAATCATAGACAGGATATTTCATCTTAGGAAATGGCAAAGTTAATAATAAAACAAAAGGTACTAAAAAAAAAAAAAAAAAAAAGGCCAGAAAACAGTCAAAAAGCAAGCAACAAAACTGTGCTCGTTTGTTGCATGGAGCCCTTAGCCCCAGCAGTGCTTTTTTTCCCTGACTCACCACCATTCACAGCTGCAGAGCAGAGATGATTGCTGCTGCTGCTGCGGCCATGGTGGGTGCATCTTCAGCCCACCTCCTGCAGACAAAAGCACCTGAAAGCCTTCTCCATGCCCAGATATGTGAGTCTGCTGCCAAACGGAGAGGGGCGCTTCCACCACAGCACAGCTCCAGCTCGTGCCCTGGGTGGGAGATGACAAGGCCCTGACACAGCTGGAGTGAGCTTTCCCTGGGTGCCTCTGCCGTGCTCTGGGTGGGAGCCTCCAAGGATGCCCAGCGGTCAGTCCTGGACAAGGGGAACAGCTGGGGATGGCGCTGCTGGGCTGCCACACAGAGCCCATGCATTGCAGGGCACAAGGCATGGAGCGACAGAAACCACGCACATGCAAAATATCCTGCATCAGCCTCCAGCACAGCCTGAGCAATTAGTGGTTTGTTATAACAGCGCAACGGTACTGAAAGTAAAAATCCAACTGCCTTAAAACAACAGATACTCTCAATTCATTTCTAATTTATGCATTCTTGTCATATAAAAGCCACTTGCTTAAGCTGCTTTTCTATCTATTTGCAGTCTGTTCAGACACACAATGCTCAGTAGGGGTCTGTCTCCATGATTCATTGGCTCAGATTTCCTATAGAGTTTACATGATGTCTACTAAGCCCCATACAGTTTTGTATCCATTATAACCAGGGACAAGCAAGCAGGGCTCGGGAGGCTGAGCATCCATCTAAGAATAGCTTCCTGTCTTCCAGCTTTCTTCACAACAAATGAACAATGGTTACATTTTACAGGCTAGCACTGCATGGTGAGGGGAAATTATAGGAACTTGTCTGAGTTAAATAAGGGAAGAAGCATTTAGAGTGAAGCTCCTTAAATGAGCAGGTCAATAACTAGTTTACTGAGACCAAGGCACATAGCTAATGAGAGAATAAAGAATTATTCTTGTCAAGAGAGAAAAAGATGCTGCCCTAGTTTTGTGTTAAATAATTACATTCATTATGTTTAGGACAGCCCTGCAAGTGGTCTTTTGCACTAGTAAATTCATTAGCAAAGCTAATAGGCAAACTACTATTGGGGCAAATTTAAACGATTGCAATAGGATGGATGGTAAAGATGGGGAAAGGTAGTATGAGAGCTAAGAGCCAAAGTCAGCTTTAAGTGTAATTGAATTTATCTTCTCATCAACTTTAAGGCCTCCTTCTGGGCTTGAAACAAGGAGAGGAAAAGCCATTGAAACCGAAGGATATTTACTTGATTGGATTTGTTGCTAGCTTTTCCAGCTTAAAAAGCTGTCTTAGCTGACCTCTTGACACATGAGAACAATTATAAATCCAAGAAAAATTTAAATGTTAACTAAACTAGCTCAGTGTTTCCAAATGACACAGGACCTCAAATGTGTCAGGAAGCCATCCCCAAGCAGAAACATTGGAAAGAGTAACAAGGCTTTGCAGCTTACCCGACAGTTGGTGAAACTCAGTGGGACAAGAGGAAGATAGGACGCAACTTCTCTAGACAAGAGTCACGGTGACACAAGAGCTGCAGAGGAGGACCAGGGGAGGACAAGGAGAGCAGCAGTGCGTGGCCCCATGTTAGCACTGCAGAGCAGTGGTGTTCCTCCCTGGCGAGCATTGGTGGTGGTGGCCCCTGTGCCCACTCCCAGCAGAAGTTCCCAGAGGCCATCCAGAGGTTGTGGTCCTCCTGGCAGCCGGCTGGGGAGCCAGGTAGGCTAACCCTGCTGGGTGCACACACCCTTGTTGAGGCAGCTGAGGTTGCGTAGTCTGGATGCTAATGCTACAGCTTGGAGGGGGGATGCACCTTTGAAGTACAGAGGGGAGACAGTTGTCCTCCTTTCTGCACCATGGTTCACACGGAGGAGCAGTCTCAGGGAACGCAAACCAGATTTTGGGTGACCATAAACTGGGAGACAGAGCCTGGGAGTGCTCTCATGGGCTCTAGTTGCTTGTGCAGGTTCTGCCCATGGGGGCATGCTGAGGTGGTCTGAAGCAGGCATCCAAAACACACACACAGTAATATACATTGAGTCCTTTGGTGTGCACAGGGATTTCACTTGTGCCACACATCTTCCTGGGACAGGCACAGCTTAGGTTCAGCATGCCATGAAAGCATGGGGGGCTGTCAGACCCCTCTGATTCAGGCTGGCTATGCATTCATGCAGACACCAGTGCAATAGCTATGTTTAGCAAAGGTTTTCTCCACAGATAAATTTCAGATAAAGAGGCTAGAAATTGATAAAGTCACCAGAGGAGCCATAGGCATAAGTACCTCTTCTTTAATCACACCTTGCCTAGACTGTAACCACAGAAGCTCCATAGACAGACATACAGCACATCAAGGTGAACCTCGAAAATTATGGAAATCAATTTAGCGAGGCTACGGAGTTCAGCAGTGGCATGTGTGTGACTATACAAGCCACAATGGCACTCACGGCAGCATCAGTGCTAGCCCCCATTGCCAGGTCGGCCTACACGGCCTGCCCCGGCCTGCAGCACAGCCTCTGCTGGTAGGGGGTCACAGGCAATGGAGACAGCTTCTTTTCTGAGCCTGAAACTGCAGGAAGGACTTTTTTTTTAAAAAAAAAAAAAAAAAATTAAAACATTTTTAGCATTTTAGAATAGAGATTCCAAATCGCTTTTTTCTACTAAAAATGAAATTTGTCATGATTGTAAAAGGATAGTTATTAAAACAGGAGAAAAGAATCCAAAACTATTTAAGCTTTTTTCTTTGGATGTAGAATAAAACGTCTTTAAAAATAAAATAATAAATAAATAAAAACATCATTTCAACTGTCTCATTCAGGTTCAACCAGGTCAGGTTTGTCACAAAACCAAAAAGCTGTTATACATCAAATCTGTGTCCATCTGTTTTAAACGGACACTCAAGAGTATTAGCCAAAGGCATCCAGAAAGCAGCTTTTCAGTAATTGAATTTGGGAAAGACAGAAAAGAAGTAACAACAATGATACCCGTATCTGGAAAAATAAAATAAAAATAAAAACATTCTTTGCCAAGTGGAAATGGGAATAAATGTTCTTGGCTTCTGCTGCAGCCTAAAAAGCAGGAAGGAGCCAGAGACTCCCCAGTAAACCTAGTTTTAATACTTCCTCAGCTGATCTCTTATTTCTTCTGGCTAGTTGCCTTAACCAGTCAAGTTAGAAAATCAGGATCTAACTTTCAGTGAGAAATTGGACAGATATTGTGCATCTGAAGAAAAAGAACCAGAGAATTAAATGTCGAAAGGCTCTCCACCTTCATCATTGCTTTTGAAAATGTCTAAATTACCCTGGCAACGGTTCCTAGCTGTTATCTGAGCAGCAGCATAACTTCTCATTTTGCCCAGAGAAGCTGTGGATGCCCCTTCCCTGGAGGTGTTCAAGACCAGGCTGGACAAGGCCCTGGGCAACCTGATCTAGTGAGTGGCACGGCAAGGGCGGTGGGACAAGATGATCGTTAAGGTCCCTTCCAACCCAAGCCGTTCCATGATTCTCATGAATATGGGCATACTACAGGTGCCGCAACTTGACCCTCCTTTTTGCCCCTCTGCGCATATCACAGATGGGTCTAATAAACACAAACCAACAGCTTCCCAGAGGAGAGTTTTTGGTGCTAGGAGCTGCTTGTTCACTACCACTCCAAAACATGTGAGCTAACCCCTTACATCCAGCCATCATGGTCCACCTACCCTGCCAGCAGCTCTGTAGTGTGTGGGGTGCAACATGAAAGGCCAGCTGACAGAAGAAAAACAGTGACCAGCAACCTTCTTCCTCTACCTTCTTTCATGCATCTACAGCCTTCAAAACCAGACTGGAAAGGTGAAAAAAATAAAAAATAAAAATAAAAAAAATCTGAGGTCTCCAGATAGTGACAAATTTTCCTTCCTAATGAATTTTTAACTATTCATTTCCACGGGAAAGATGAAAGCTGGAAGATAACTGTTAAGTGTGCAGGAAAGGTGTCAAGAGGTGTTTCACCAAGGACAGGTCTAACATTAAGTAGGGAGAATCTGACGTCTTGTTGTCCCAGAGGTCAAGAGTAGAGCTGGCCTTTCTCACTAGATTTTTGTCAGCTATTAAGCAATATAAACACATTATGCACTCTTTATATTTAGAGAGTCTAAAAGTTCAATTATATGGCTGTTCAGGGGTTGTTATGGTCAGAAGAGTGACTCTGTAAAAATGTCCCCTTTTTCCTGCACTTTTGTGCTTCCTAAAGTGTCTGCTCTCTTGTCAATATACATCCATATTGCCCATTAATGTTAATATGAGTGAGCTATGCCAATCAGAATATATCGGTCCCTTAAGTCATACCTATTTTTCCAGCTAGCAAAGCAAACTCTTTATCTCAATAAGCATGAGAAAGCCAGCACAGGTGTGCAACAGTAATATGCATTATATTTTGCCTCATGCTGTGTCACCACTGGTGAAGCTTTATTCTCATTCCAGAACTTGTACACTTGCTGAAGGTTAGTGATGAAGTGCAGTGCAGGTCATAAACAATCAAGCTTCATTTTCCACAACTAGACAGAGCAGTAGGCACTTAGGAAAAAAAAAAAAAATATATACTAGCTTGTAAATGGAACAATTTAATATGGAAGTAGCTGATGGCAAATAAACATTGAATGCCAAGTCAAATTCTGTCATTAACTGTTCTCTGTTCCTTTCAAAGCTAGTGAACAAGAATTTATTCAATCCTACCAAACAAATCAGTTTAGAATGTGAAATATATCCTTAAGAAGGAAGAACACCGTGCTCTTTCCTGATAAAAACATTTTTCTATAGACAGTACACTAGCTAGGTCTAAACATGTGCAACTCTTGCTAAGATTTTCCAGCTACATAGCTGGAAACACACTATGCTGCCTTTCTTCAATATTTATTCAGTCATTTTTGTGGTAAATCCTCTTTAAAAGAGCAGAGCCTAAATGATATAAATGGCAAAACATCTCCTTGTCTAGTTCCTTCAGCTACCTTCCAAATACATAGGTTGTTCCTCCAAACTTACGATGCTTTTATATATGCTCTGGCCAAACATTTCTTTTTTAAACTCTATGATCATACTTGTTACTTACTGCAGCAAATGGTGCTTAAGCCCAGTCTCTTCTAGCAGCTAAGATTTTATTTTCTGTCTTTCTGCTGCTAGAAAGATTCATTGTGTATAGACTCCCATCGACAGGTGAATGCAGTCTCCATGATGCATCAGCAGAAGATTTCAGTTTTTATCAATAAGTTTAGCCATAGAAATCTGAAATCTATGTGTACCTCTGAGAAGTACTGGCTCCAAACAAAATCAAGTTGAAACCAAAGAAACTTGTGAAAAGACATCTATACTTCAAAAATGTTATCTCTATACAGGGAACAGCATTGGGCATCTGTGTTACCTCCATCCTTGGTGGTTTACAGGATGGGACTAAAAGAGGCTTTGAGCAACCTGGTCTGGCCTCAGACTGGCCCTGCCTTGAGCAGGAGGTCAGACCTGAGCCCTCCTGCAGTCCCTTCCCATCAAACCTACCATGTAATTGTGCAGCCTGAGATCTCATTCATCTTACCCTGCCATGCAGGTAAAAAGACCAAACTACAGCTCAGCTTTGCAGCATTTGGGTCTAAGGGAAGAAAAAAAACAGACCAAATGACATTTGGCATAACATTTCTAAACTTGTGGTGGAAAAGCTAGCTAACATAACTGTATCTGAATTCAATTATTTTATTTAATGTAACACATTATACTACCATTTCATATGATCTATATTCTTGGCCTCTAAAACTAAGGATAATCTATAGATTCTAAATTTTCAGTTTATCCCTAAACAATGCTAATGGTTGTTCACAGCAGACACAGCTTTGTCAGATGGGACAATTTTGGAAATTTGTGGAAGAACATCTTCATCTAACTGCCTACCTGTAAATGAGAAATTAGTGTTTCTCCCAAAGGACAAAGGCTAAGGTTAATTAGGTGATCACTGAACAATGCATGTAAAGTTTCTATTGTGAAACATGACTTTACAAGGAAATGTATGTGTGTGCTCACCTTGCCACAGTCTGATGAAAAGTGAAGGAGAGTACAGTACATACCGCCAAATGGATGACGACTTCATATAACTTGTTCTGAAAGAAAGCAGCCTGTTGTTTACTGCATTTATCGACAATCTGTGAAAGTAGACCAGAAATCAGTCTAATTACCAGAGTGCCAGTTGTGCTTGTTAACACCAGCTTTGTGACCAAATGTTATTCCACAGTTGTCACATCACAAGAAGGTTTCATTACTAACATAATAGTGAACAAGATCACATGCCTGGCTATTGATTGATCTGCCACACAAAGGAAGGACATTGTTGTCTCTATTATAACCAGTTACATCTTTGTCTACTTGTATAATATGCGCTGGAATGTATCATGAGCAGTTGCTGCACCATTTCCTAATTTCTTCCTGTTAGCCCATTAACAGCCCATTATGACTTGCAGGCTTCACCACCAGAGAAGACATGACCTTGCCATAATTTCACTCTTCTACAATCTTCAAAAAGCTGTTTTCATCACCCCCCCTCCCTCCCCCACGTATTGAAAACCTACAAGGATTGATACTTATTCAACATTTGCTTTATAAATATATCATTTCTGTCAAATAGAAAAGACATTTTAATTCTGTTCAGATGCAATTAGGTTACACTGCAGGAATAATAGAAATATTCATCATTGCTGGCCCTGAAAGAACTACATCTTAGACCAGAGAAATATTCTACTAACAAGCACCTCAAGCAAAATGAACTAACATTGACCCTTGGACCATCAAGATATTGCTTTCTATTCACTGACCAGTCATAAACACAAACAATAGCTTTCAGGCTTGTTGTTAATATTAAAAATGAACAGTCTTGTTTATTTTTCTATGAACTCAATAAATATTATAATATAAAAGTGGATTTGTTTATCATTGTGAGCCTACGGAAAAACAAGCATGCCTCATCATCTTATCTGATGATGAATGATTTATCAGGCAGAACGTGAATCTGCTTCTGAGTCTATTTTCTTGTTTATGCTTGTTGAACAGATACAATTTAATGAAGAATATAAAGTACTTAAAAATCTGTCTACCATTAATAGTTTAATTAAACTGACATGTACTTCAGAAACAGAGAGACAGAAAACATTAATTTTGGCTATAAAGGGCATGGCATTATTAAAGTGCAATTAAAAACAACATTCACTTACAATTAATAGCTAAAACAATTTAATTATTTAACATTTGATTGTCAGTTCGGGCTAACTTAGCCACACTAAGGTAGATATGTTCATTGGTCCTCTTTGAAGTACATTACGCAGCTACCATTACACTGCAAGGACCCAAGCAGAAGCTAACAAATCTCTCCTGAGCAATATTTCAGAGTAAATCCCCTGATAAACATCTCTCTGTGCTATTATCCCCTGGTCTCTCCAGTGCCCTTGTGGTGCCTGTCTCCCACAGGAGCCCTCCCTGACCTCTCCACTGGGGCAGATAACAGTCCCTGCTGAGGCTAGTTCAAAGACTACGGGCTGGCTGGTGAGATGGCTCTTGGCTTTTAGATCACTTTTCCTCAGTAAAATCATTAATTTGGGTCCCTCAAATGTATACAGGCAGCTGTTTTCTTCCTAAACTGAATGTCTCTTACAGCTTTCTCTTTTCATCAAACTTGATCGAAATTGGCCAATTGGCTCAACAGTTATTTGAGAGAAGGTGCTGAAAGAGAGGAACAAAGAAAAGCAGCTCACCCACACAAGTCTCATTTCTTTTGGCAACAGGACAAAAAAAATCTACTGCAAAATTCAAAGTTAAATAAAGTTTGCCAAATAAATGTTGTAGGTCCACTTCCCGGAAGCACAGTCCTTCCTCAGCAAAGCAGTGTTAGAAATTTCATTGAAATCCAACTATGTTTTTTAATAGCACAGCAACAAACACATCTAGAAATTTCATCAGAATTTCAGGATCAGAAGAAAATCCAGGCCCCGGACTTGAAATGCAGGACTAGTCTGAATAAAGGGATTCCGTTCCTTAAGAGAGGCTTTGATATTTGTTTCAGAGTTATATTGAGAATAAAATTCAGGTTTTTCAACTTTTAAACCAAAAGTGAGAGAGCACTGTCCCTCAGTAACCAGCACAACTACTGCAAAGCCATCCATTTGCAACTGAAATAACCACGTCTGGGTTTCATCACTCGCCAATACGCTAGGCACCACTAGATAGCTGGCTGTTCTGGGACATGTGCTTGACAAAGTTTGGTTTTAATGATTTCTTCCTGAGAAACTATTTCATTGAAAAAATATCAAGAAACTTTAATTTTAACCACAGTTTTTAAAAAACAGATGTTACACTTTCCTCTTCATAGGCAGAATCTCATGGCAAGTTCCCCTGCTCTCAGCAGGACTTCACAGCTCTCAGACAATCACTCATACATGCAAACGGCAGGATCAACATCTTATTAAAAAAGTGCACTTATTCATGAACGCAGTCTGGAGCAAATGTAGTTTAAGGACTATTTAACTAGCTCCTGTAAATTTGGTTTGCTTGTTTCCTTATTAGCTGAGGTGCACGAGTGGTTGCAACTGGTCCTACAAATCGTATGATACAGACTTCTACTACCAACCCAGGAGGAAAGGGGAAGGAAAAAAAAAAAAGAAAAAAAAATTAAAAAAAGAAAAAGAAAAAAAAAAAAAGATAAAATCAGGAATAAACAAACCTGCCAGCCTTGCAGGGATAGCTCGCACACCTGGCACTCAGGCCTGGGGTTGGCTCCGACCAGCTCCAGGCCTTTCTGCCGCACTGCCGGTCTGATGAAGGAATAGCAGAGGACTTCACGTGGAGCTCTGGTGACAGATGAATATATTGGAAAACTGCAAAAAGGATAAAACAGTTTTATTCTTGTTTTTGTTACAGTGCACCTGTAAACTATGTATATAAAATGAAAATAGAAGTAATAAGTACAAATCAATGTATTCCTGCACTTAAATTTCTCCATGGAGAACATTAAATTTATCTTGATTTCAACTTCTCTAAAATTTATCTGTGGAAAAATGTGAATAAAGAGGGAAATGGTAAAGGGTCGGAGTTAGTAGTGTTCATCAGTTGTTTTGTTTTAGTGTCTTCCCTTAACTTTTTCCCCCTCTAAATAATAGTCTTATTTTCAATGCAGTCGCTATGCCTGCCACCTTCACATAAAAACACCTGCACTGACACAACATAGGCTTTGAATTCAGTTATCCCCCAACAGAGCAAATATATTCATAAATGGTCAGAGCTAAAGCATTTCAGCCCACTAAAATAAATGATAAGAGCTGATGTTCATTTGAAGGTCTTGTGAGGAGTTCCTCAACTGAGCATGTTGAGCATTCACTGGAAAGATCCCAGATACTGTCACCATGAATCTAAGACCTGATTACGTTGTGCTAATCAGAGAAGGGTGATTCCTCGGGGTTGGGGCTCTGCAAAGTCTAACCACATTAAAACCTTACTCATTCTCTTTTTAAAACATATAACTCATATACAATTGCAGTCTAACATAGACCACTGGAGTATGTAGAATTGAGTATAAAGTCTGGAAGCAGATTTGAAAGAAAAAACAAAAAAGAGGGATCCTATACACTACTGGATGTAAACTAGAACTAAAATCACTCGTGCCTGAACTAAGCTTCTTTGTTCACATGTGGTTTTGCATCAAATTGCTAGCTCCATTGGTAATCACATGTTTTCATGTATGGAACAAAACACTGGCAATTACTGAGTTTAATTTCTTCATGGTTTATTCACTGTTATGTGACTAATGTAGTCTAGAAATTCAAACATTTCATGAAGTGCTATTTAAAGAAAAGGTTGAAATTTGCAGTCAATTAAATGGCAGAACATCGTATCCCACAATATTTTAAGTTTATATACCAAACTCCACCCATTCAAAATATTCTTCAGATTTTTTTTTTCAAAAGATACTTTTACTTACAAGTCTACAAGCAATATATTTAAAATTGCAGTTTAAGAAGATATATTTGCATTTCTAGTTCATTTTTAATAGTACAAAATTACATTAAAGTACTATGGACTTCTAGTTAATGGCTTGCCCCAAATAAGACTTCAGCAAAGTATATTTGAAGCACACACTGATATTGAGCCTTTTAGACAAAACTTTCTTAAAGTATATGATTCTCTAGGTTGCTTTGCAATTGAATTCAAGGTACTGGATGTAGATTTTGCTATTATTGTGTTTAAATTAAGCTTGAAATGCCATATAACTGAAATAAAATCAGAGCAGCATATTGTTTGGTTTCTGAATATTAAATGCAATCAAAAGGTAATGGTACTTATAGATTTTTCATATACAAACAGATTTATGGAACTGATGAAAACCATTTGCCCATTGAGCTTCAACAATTAGATCCTTTCTTCAGTGAATAATCAAATAAGCTTACTCAGGGAGCTTCTTTGGTTCGGTGCTACAGGTATACAGGATTTATACTTAAAGGGCTACTATCTGGTTAAGACACGCTTTTAAAAACCAAGTAACTTAACAAATGTCACTTAAGATAATGAAATATAGAGCAAAAAAATAAAGTTCAGAGTGTTCACAGCTGATAAAAACAGCAAGTCAGCAAGTTTCATTTTCATTGCTAATCACTTCTACTTTCAGGTTTGCACACGTGAGAATGAAATTACAACACTTGAAGGCAATAGTATTTATTTTTACAGATCAGTATCTTTATATACTTTATTTTTAAAATTTTATGTAAATGTTGCTGTTAATGTGACATTCCTGGAGAGCTTTTTTCACTTCAGAAAATCTCAGCTGTTTCTGATTCCTCTAAGCAACCTTCCCTCTCAGTATGAGAAGGCAGTTTATTGACCCAGAATTTTCTCACAATAGCTTTTCAAAAATTAGGATTTATGAGACGTGCATTAAGAAAATATGGAAAATTGTACTGCAGATTTTAGGAGCCCTGGTGCCTTCACAAGATGCATGATGTCTCTCCCCTTCTTCAGTCTCACAAGAATGCTAAATATGGATAAAGAAATCCCTTCTTTCAGGGGAGGAGAAAAAACCCACCCACACCCTTAAAATACCAGATCATGTCAAAACTGTGGGAAGGTTTTAGATGCTGTCGGCTGTGGCTTTATATTCACATTCAGCTTGCCAATATTTTGGGTAGTATTCTGAAGCTGAGTTTTGATCCTTTAAGGACCTCCTATCCTCTAGGCTCAGGTTTGACTCAGTATTGGAAATGCCAGGACAGCAGCTGCTCCAAGAGCAATCTGGATAAATTTTCACAAGAGCAGCTTTTCCGGCAATATTTTAAACTAATTTGAACTGAGAAAAACAGGGAGAAAATAAAAAGATAAACACAGATCAGGCAGAGGAACCCTGGAAGGGAAACATGGAAACCAGAAGAGGAATGGGGAAATAAGCACACGTGGAAGGACTGGGGAGCCAAGTGGGGAAACCGAAACACTTGGAAAAAAAAATCTGAGGAGCAGAAGGTTGACAGAGAAGGCAAACCTGCAAGGGGAAAAAATGAAAAGGGCTAAAGTACAAACACAAAGAGGAACTTAAAAATAAAAAATAATGCTGAAAGGAAGCAGGGAAAGGACAAAGGCTAGAGCCAGAAACTAGCGAGGTGCTATATAAATATCAGCAGGCAAAGAGAGAATAAAGAAGGTAAATTATAAACAGAGATCCAAAAATCAAGGCAGATTTTTTTTTACAGAACAAAAGCCCAACTTATACTGCTTCACCAAGTTTACAGAAAATTAGTTCTGGGGAAAGCCTGAGAAGAGCAATGAGATGCACACATCCTCTACCTTCTGAACCTGGGTTCAGGTTAACAGAGCTGCTATTTATAGCAAGCCCAAAAATAAGCATCCAGCCTATCAGAACTGGTAAGAAGGACATTATGTAGCTACTGCCTTCTCCCCACGAGCAATGCAATCTCCTTCTTTTGTGTTCTGCTTTTCAGAAGAGGAGGAAAAACCAGGCAAAACATAATTTACAGTCTTGGTTTATCTGTATCCACAGCCCATCTGCTTACTCAAACCACAGCAGAATGTGTATGTGTGCATTCAGAGAGATGGCTGTCATTAGACCAATGAAGTTAACCAACGGATAAAAGCCAGGATCAGATCAGTAATAAAGTTTACACTTCATTATGGATGTCAAAATCCTTGCCTTTTTTTTTTTCTGAGTATTTAGCTTATTGAATTTCACGAGCAAAACCGTCTCCAGTGAGCGTTTAGCAATCATGGAAGCTCTAGCATTCAGTACTGAAACCTGAAAACAGATATTTCCTTAATAAATGTACAGAATTAGAAAAACTGGACATATTAAAATACATCTCTGTATTCATGGATGTACAATGATTGGATTCATGTCTCATCAAATTTACATTGTGGAATCTGAATATAGTATGATTAGACATTATTTTAACCACTACATTACAATACAATTTAAAATAAAATGACCCTTCATATCGCACTAATATCAGTGTTTTAAATAACAAAGGGGATTTTTTTTTAAATAAAGGAAAGGATTAGCATTTAGTTTCAATCAGTATAAGCAATGCTGTACCAGTTGGTGTCTCAAAGATTCAGGATTTTATTAATATTCCAGAGATGCATTTGTGTTGCCTCTGGGTACACTGAAAAGCCACTTAAACTGCACTTAAAGCAGCACTACAGGATCAAATTGATGTGCATCAACCATTTACAATAAAACTTGATTATTATAAAGGCATACATATTTGCATAATTACATGTTTGATTTTTTGATAATGCAGCATACACTACAAAATGTTGCTTCATGTAGAAAGGCATCGTCAAAAAGCACCATCTGCTGTAGTGTTTAATGCACTGCAATGTTTGAAAAATTCTGAAGGTAGATTTGTGTGAATCAAAGGGGAGAGCAAAAGAGTTTTGGTAGAACAAGAGGCTTGGGGCTGGAAGATGGGACACTGAACAGTCTGGACTTTTTGTTAGGCTGTCATCTGTTTCTCTCTGGCTATTTTAAATATAATTGTCAGTGGAGAAAGGTAAAATACAACAGAGCAGCACATGCTGTGGTCCTCAGAATGTAGGAGCCAGAACTTGAGACCATTTGGCATAAACAATTTTGATGTTTTTATTCAAAGCAAAAATTTCAGTGTCTAATATATGTAATGAAGTAATCACATTTGGAAGGAAAGCATACAGCACAGACAGTGTATTCAGACACTTACTACTTTGACTAGAGTGAATCCTTTTAAAGAAATCTCTACTAGACATCAGACTAGTTTAAAAGGCAGAACTTGAAAGCAAAACTATTTCCATATTTGCTCAATTCAAAAGGACAAACAAACTGTTCCTCAGCAATATCTGACTGTGAGTTGTAACAAAAGCACAGCACCTTCAGGTCCAGGAAGCCCAATGCTAAGATCGCTGCAGTAAAAGCATACATTGGAGTAAGAGAAATAGTTGGCACTCCAAGATTCAGCACATTTAGTCCAAAGTTCTCATATCCTAAAAACATGCATCACTTTGATTAGTGCTACATGTCTATAATTTTAATATCTGAGGCTGTCTTACTCAAGATGGATTTTGAGAAAGACATTAATCAAACATAGCTGTAGCTGTTTTTAATATTCTGACATCTCAATGAGTTTGTATGTATGCATCCAGAACACACTAAGAACAGGCTAGTTGCGGCCTTTTCCCAGACTCTTGCTACCTCTGAGCTATGCTGTGAATATTTTTGGATGTTGTGCTGAGTGGTAAAGTGCACCACAAAGCCAAGACAGAGAAGATCTGGCAGAGAAGTCAATAGGCATGAATTAGCCCATTGCTTCCTCGTAGGAGCTCATTCCTCCACAAATTGGCCTTTGGTAAGCAGTGTGATTCATTGCTCAGGGACTGGATTACAAACTGAAACCAGCTGCCAGAACCCGGCAACTAATTTCCTTTCTCCATGCTTTCCATTTTCCTTCCTCCTGGCTTTTTCACATCACATCAGTTGAAAATGTAACACACTTTGGGACAAGGAGTTTTTCATAACACAAGGTACCAGCACGTTGGGCATTAAGCACAGTTTTATCTCTATGGGTACCCCTAGGTACACCAGGACACAAACAACAGAGCTTCAAGCCCTAACGCTGCATTACTGGCCTGTTAGCTTACATGGCATCTGGACTAAAATAAATTTACATTTCTACCAAGAAAATAACCACTGCTGTATAGTTATGAGATATGTTTTGTTTCACCTTGTCAGGCAGGATCTGCTTGGCTCCTCTGTTGTACACAAGATTTTAAAACATCTAGGTCCCTTACCCTGGCTTATCAAGTACAATTATAGCTTGGCATTCAGAGATGCTGAACACCCACACTCTCATTGACCTAGTGCTATGAAATCCAGTCCCTCTGAAAAAATCAAATCTTGTGTATCATGCAAAGAGTATAAAGCATTTTTTAAATAACTAATACTGTTGCGTGCACATAGTTCACGAAAACACAAATATTTATCCTTCGGTATTTCCCCACACCCATCATTTACTGAGTTGAACCACACTGCAATACGATGCCGTGCTGTTCTCCCTGCCTGCACGTGAAACAGAATCTGTGTGGTTTTCTGCTCCTCAGGTACCCATACTGAAAAGCTAACAAAGTATTTATAGCATAATATTGAAAATAGCCCCAAACTATAACAGAGCATCAAAAACATTTGCATTTCTCTCCCAGTAAAGGCTCTAAGCACATTTGGTCACAGCACCGAAAGGGGAAACAAAACCAGGCAGGCAAACAGAAATCTCTAGAAACAATGAGGCTCCCTTTTGTGCCTTAATATTCTGCACTTGGTGAGCTTTCCTAACAAAGTCTGCACTAATCGTTGCTGGAATCAGCACAGCAGTGACTGCCAAGCACAGTCTTTTTCTCCACCCTCTCTGCACTAGGCAGACAGGGTTTTTCATTACATATATCATTTTCAACTTGCTGCAGTGATTCCACAAAGACAGGAGGATTTAGAAAGCTAATGAATGGGGGTGGGGAGCGGGCTAGGATTGGAGCTTCTGTGCTAATGTCTAAGGCTACATACCCAGAGTGGCTTCACACACGGGGCATTGCCACTGATTTTATTTTCATTGCATGGCACTGACAGACTTTGACAGCCAAATCATTCATCTCAAGTTAATAAATCAAAGTAAAGAGTGGGGGTGGGGGCATTTGTTTGAACATTTAGTGCTACAGGATTTAGGGCAAGGCTCACTGGGCACTGCCTTGCCCGGATTGTTATCATGCTGCAATGACAGCAAAATTGTTTATCTTGTAGTTGCTAATTAAGGACGGAACTGAGGAAGAATATGTTTGGTCTGAATATACTATATCGTCAAGGGACTTTTTGCTACATCATAATGAGATGCCAGAGATGCTGTAACTCAGTACTGTCTACAAGTCTCTTGTCATTTTATTACTTGGAAAAAATTTCATCTTGCCAGTTAATTGACATAAAGTTGATAGTTTATAAATAATATTAGCCTGAAAGAGAAACTCACGTACACACAAAACAAAAAGATCACATCCCTTCCCAAGGTCCCTACAGCCACAAAATGCTCCATTTCACTGATATCAATACTGCTGCTACAATACAGCAGTTTTGTGCACCTAACCCCCTTTTTGCAGACATGTCATCAATATTGCCTGCCACTTGGGAGAACAGGCTATACTGATTACAAAATACCAGTTCTATAAATCTGTTAATTTTAATGATAAAACAGGATATTTTAGGCTTTCTTGTCCCTGAAGAACCAAGAACAATTGCAGACTGATTGTGAACCAATTAAGGACCAAAAAGCTTCAAGTTGTGAATATCATTTCTTTTCTTAGAGAGAAAAAAAAAAAAAAAAAAATACCTTAAGAATTACCTTGGTCTTACTTCTTGATATAATAACTTAGGATGTGGGTGAAGATGATAATTCAGATCTGAGCAATGAATTAGGACTTCAAATTCCTCGATCCATAGTACTTGCCAGATCTTAGTCAGCTGATTCTTTCATGACCCTCATCATCGGCACGTCAGGCAGCGGGGGAATCAAGCACTACATCAGTGAATAACAGCATACAGGCAAGCACAAGTGGCTTTGGTCCTTGGGCGTTCTCTGTAATACCTCAGCACAAGTTAGTAACTGCTTGTTATAGGCAGGGGCTTCTCTTCAGTCCTAATTGCACCAATTCCCCCCTCTAATAAATGCAAAAGCTGGGGCAACAGAGGCACTCCCAGGTCTGGTAGAGACTTTGAGGTGTTCTCCAGATCAGGTGTAGCAATCTGCTCCCACCGTGGCAGATGGACACTGTCCCAAGAGCCGAAAGGAAACTAAATGAGTTAGTTGGTGACTTTTACTTCATATTTAAGGATAGACTATTCCCTCCAGTTGTATCCTGCTGCCAGTGCTCAGTTAATAGGCTCCTGCAGCGAATAACATCATGTGCTCTGTCAATTATTAATAACGAGACAAGCGTTTTCACATCAGAATGCCGCCTTGTAATGTGATGAGCCTGTATCATATTAGTGCATCAAAGCACAGACTGGGAACATTAGTAGTTTACTAAGTGAACTTTGAACAGGATTTATTCCCCAAACAGTCTGCTGAGTACTAATATTCACAAATTTTGCAAATAGCAAATGTCTCTTTATTGGCAATATTTTAGAATATGTTTTATATTTTAGGTGGTTGATTTACTGCTACCTTGCATTTATTCTAACACATCATTGATCCCCTGTCTCATACATCAGATTTAGTTACTTCTTTATTGTATAATTTCTAGGTGACAGTGGCTATCCAGGACAGAAACAGCTGATGGATCTAATTTGATTTTGCCCTTATACCAGCAGAAGTTCACTTACTAGTTCACTTACTCAGAATTCATTGATCACTCGAAGGTCTTCTGGGATTGTGAAATCTCATTCTCGGTGTCTTTTCCAATTGTCAAAGCACAGACTCAATACTGCATCTGACATCCTCGCAGCCTGCCTCATTCTGCATAACACAGCAGTCAACCATGGGGTTATAGTCAATGATGGGGCTCTCATAAAGGATGACAAGGCTAACTCCTACTGACTTCAGACATGGGAAAAAGGTAGATCTTTCTGAAAGGTGGGTTTACGGATGATAAGCGAGGGGCAGCTCACTGACAGCCATATCTTTAAACAAGGGAAGAAAGAATCAGGAAAGGAAGATGGGAGACAAAAACGGCGATAGCAAAGGAAGAAGAAATCACAGAAGTTGTTTTACATGAAGATCCATGAGCCTAAAAATCAAAGAAATGGTACTATTTAGCATAGCAAGATGTTTGAATTCCTTTATCTCTGTCTTACTGTTCTTAGCCAAAATACAATATAATGTCCTGTGCACAACCCATTCAGTTCAACAGCGAGACAGCAAGCCTCACAGAGGACACTGTCAGAACAACAATCACTTTTAAAGTGGTTGTAAAGATCTTCTAGTCACTAAGCACACACAAAGAGGCAAGAGCAGGTTAATGGAACTTCAAGAACTGTTTGTGCTCAGTAAGGTTACTTCATCTTGAGTTTTTGAGTGCAGATAAGGTGGAAAAAGAGAGATATTGGGAAGGTGGATGACATTTAAAAGAAGCAGTATTAAAGTTCTCCATTGCAAGAATAAAGATCACTTTTTTTTTTGTGGTCAACAGCAAATACATTCATTGTCATCTGGAGAAACAAGTGACAGTTCCTGTAATACACGAGAATTCTAAACCATGAGCTAATACAATTTCTCAAACATGCATTGGTATTTAGGGTCAACAGTTTTGGAACAAATGCATTCATTACCAGATATGAGAGAGTTTCTATCACAGAAACAAACCTTAGAATCTGCACAGACCTGCTTTAATTGCAAACTGTTTTCTGAAAGCATTCAACAGCCTAATTTCAAACTGTTCAAGCACCTGAGCTTTCGTTTCTACTCTCTGAACAGTATTGAAGAGCCTAAACACAGTCAGCTGTTTTGGGTAACTTTTCTCTGATACACATTGTCCATCTTCTCTTTTTTAGCTCATCCTTAGGAAGTCATGAAATATTTCTCAATTTATGTGTTTGAAACCCATCCGCAGTCATCAGCTGCCACATCATCTTTTCTTAATCTTGTTTATGTTCAAACAGGAGCTAATACACCATCAAGAGACTTGGTCAATAGTTCCAAAATGGCAAAAATATCAGGGAAAAACAATGAGGAATTACACAACTAGCAACGTGGTATTTAAAATCCCCGTTGGCTTGCAAACTATGATACTCCTATTCACAACTGTTCCTTTATTTCAAATGGAATTTTATTTAAGCAAAAAGAAAGCACAGCTTCTGAACAAGAGCCAAAGCTTTGGAACAGAAGATGAATGATCCCATACTTAACATCACTACTCTGAGCTATGATCATTCACTATTTTGCTACAAACATCCTGTGCAGCCTTATTCAACTTGCTTAGGGTTTTCTGTGGCTTAATCCCACATCTTTGAGATAAGTATGACTTAGCTGCCCTATCTCACAGGCACACAGAGAGGATAAATATATTAAAGAAGAATTAATATATCACAATATAGTGATAGGAGTTCAATACCCTGAGTATGGAGTCATTTATCTTTTTGTCTCCCAGATCAAGCACAGTTTCTACGTGTGTGCAACAGTAAAAGCCTAATCTACTAATACATACAGAAAACAAACAGCATCTCCAGCCATACATTTTTATATATGAAACCATGAACAAAAACAAACCTGTAAGTGTAGAGTGGAAACACGGGAGTAGAAAAGAACAGAATTTGTTCCTTTGTTACAATGGGCTTAAAACATGGGTAATGGCTACAAACTAGACACAACTAAGTAAACCCATTAATTCCAACACAGTAAAATAGAAAACACAACAAACCCTAACAAATGTATATCAAAGTCATAAATATATATATACGTATTGAGACATATTTTAAAAAAATCCCTCCTAAAGTTGTCTTGTATAAGGAATACACTAAAATTTACTAGCATATGTATTATATATTGTTCCCAGAATGAAACCTCCAAACTTCTTGCTGAGCCCACCCTTCCCATAAAACAGCTTTACTAGAGTCTAGCAACATTAGGAAAAAGGCGAAGGTAATGTCTATACCTCCGATTAAAAAGTCAATCATATGTTGCTTAGTGATTATTGTGTAATGTACTATAAAAAAATGAGTTTTCACCAAATATTCAAAATTATAGATTTATTCAGACTCCCAGAGAAAAATCAAACTTGTAAATTGTGCAGATTATATATCCAATAAAATATTTATTGTTGCACAACGTGTATTGTTAACTGTGTTGACTACTTTTCACCAAGGTGCCAGAGAAATGAAAAATTAACCAGTGTGGAATATAAAACAGTTTTTTTCAAGTCCTAGAGCTAGTTCATGAGCATACAAAACAGATTGTATTCAGAGCTGTAATATAGAAATTTTTCAGTGAGGACGACACTGGAGCTGAATACCTGACAGCAGAACAAAACAGAGAACAGCATTAAAGCTGTATAGCCGAGGTGCTGCATGCAAATGCAGGAAGACCTGAATTAGTAATGTTGAAGGTGTAGCTAAAGTAGACAGTGGCTATGTCAATGAATGTTTTAATGACATCTTACTAGTTTAAGGACTAACAAGTGCATATATGCTGCCTAATGGAATCCTGCAAGTTCAGCTGATATACAATCTAAAATCTCTTTGCGTTTATAAAACAAGTAAATATTTGAATATGGTTCTTCGCAATTTCATAAACTGGCCCATGAAAACCACATGATTTGAGATATACGCTCATGTTTCCAGAGTTAACCAGGGACAAAAAACACCCCATTGTCCCTATAATTTATTCTTTTTCAAAATTTACATTTTTTTTCAAAATTATTCATTTAAACTGTGGCTACAGGGCATTGAGCATCGGTCATGCTATAAAAGGAAAAAGTTGACTGTAAATATATATATATAATAACCCATGGATTGCAGTGCAAACTACTGGTTACTTAGCATCTTAATGCTGGGGCTTGAAACGTACCTCTTTGTTTGCATACCTCTCATTATATTCGCTTTGAGAAGACCTTCAACATTTCCTCACACAGGAGAACGATAACCAGCAGGCTGGTGGCAGCAAGCACTGCTGGAGCTATGGGCGTCACCCTGGCTGTGTGCTGGTCCACACAGAGGGACAGCCATCTGACCTATCCTCCCCATTCTCAAAGTCATGGCTAAATGAAGTAAAACAAATAAATAAATAAATAACCTGGAGTGATGGAGGTCGTCCCTGCCCTTGCTCCTTCTATCTTAGCTTTTTCACAACTATGCACAGGGTGAGTGTATGTTGGCCCAACGAAACACTGAAAAAGCAGCAGCTGAGCTCAATCCACCTCTTCTGCCGTGTCACAGCTGGAGCCATGCTCCTGGCTCTCTTCTTCTATGGAAGTGGGTCACTCCAGCTGGTGTGTCCACCCTTCCTCCACAGAAAAAAAGCACAGCGACCTGGCTGCTGAGGGGGCCAAGGAGGGTTTGCCTCCTAACCCACCGCCCTCCTTGCAGCTCAGTGGTGCTGAAGACAGGATGAGGAGCTACCTCACAAGGCTGTAGGTTGCTTGTTAAAGCAGGAATTTAACAGATAGCTATCTTCATCCTCTAGCTCCAACTGGTTGCACTCATAGCCTCACCAGGGGTGATCCTTGATGCTGACTGCTGTGTGCAGTAGGGGATCTCCAGCTGCTACGATAGCATCCCCAGCTGGCCCCAGAAAGAGAATCAGCACTTTGGGGAGGGTCTTTCCTTCCCTTGCAGAGCCCAGGCATAACAGCCAGTCTGGCCAGAGAGAAAGCAGCTCCTCTGAAACAACTCTTCCACTAGCCAGGAGACACCTCGGTCCTGCAGCACCTACTGTGAGCAAAGGTGGTGGCAGAGCTGAGGTCAGGGAGCAGGGACACGCACCCAGCAGCTGCGCAGGGAGAGATGCCGGCTCCAAAATGCCCCCAGCAGCTGAGCTGCAGCCCCAGCCCTCACACAAGGAGTAGCAAAAGGGCCAAACTAAAAGCTTGCAGGTAGACAAAGTTTGAGCTAGGGGCAAAGCCAAATTATAACTTGGATAAACTATGGACAAAAAAATTGCTGTTTTATTTTAATTTAGTTCCGACAGCAAGCACCAGGCTTGCTGCAGTGCTGCTCTCTAACCTGCAGCCCAGGTAAAGCCCCAGTGGTCTCCAAAGCACACCTAGCTCTAACTCCATGTGAGAGACTCATTTCTGCAGCACAGCAGTGCCAAAGGATGTGGGGGTATTCACCAACACATTCAGATTAAACATTCTCTTAGGATCGTGCAGTTGCCGTATTTTCAAATGCTCATTCTGTCAGCATTTTATACCTGCACACTTTCAAAATCTTTTTTGATTTACGCTGAAGCAGCTGGATTATACCATCAACCAGCATGAACTTGATGCAAAACACTAGTATTGTCTGCTTGTTCCTGTTGTGTGCAGAAAGAGACTGGGAGCACACATGTACCTGAATGAGCAAAAACCCTATTTCATCATCTTTCTGCTTAGACAGACTAAAGCTTGGAGTCCCACTGTGTACCTATAGGAGTGCAAGTCCAGATCCAAGACTGGATGTCTGAAACTAGGTTACTACATCAATGCTTGATGCCTTAAAAAAAAAAAAAAAAAAAAAAAAAAAAAATGCCATTATCATAAGAAATTGAAGCTCTTGGACAGCTTTTTTTGAGGCCAGTCAAAAAATCTGTGCATTCAGTGTTTTTGTATGCATCTGATTTTAGGATCCCATTTTTAGAAATCTTGGACTAGAACCAAACCCATCTAGATATTTAAATGCACTGAGGAGCAGAAGCAAAAGCAAACAGCCCTGGACTGCTGCACAAGTGGGCAGGCTACAACCCATCACAGGCAGCAATTCCAACCTGCTGACCTAGTGGTGAGGAAGGAACTTCACTGCTCAGGGTAGATGGGCACAGCACGGGAAATATGCAGCTTTTTATACACAAAGAGAAAGGATTACAAATATTATATAGAATACAAATTTACAGTGTTTCAAGTCATGCATCTCCATGGAACAAAGCTTTTATAAAAAAAATAAATGAAAGTTATGTACATATATATATATTTTCATGAGACTGCAGGCTCCCCTAGAGACTTCAAGGGATTATTAGTCAGCCTTAGACCAAAGGCTGCCAGATGCTGCCAGAGACCTGGCTGCTTGCCGGGGAGCTTCAGGCCTTTCCAAGAGGGCAAGGTAGGGCAGCTGGAGCCTAAAGGGTATAGAGATCCCCAGAGAGACTTTTTGTCGTCATTAGTTTCATGTAAATGTCTTCTTCATAAGACTGCATTTGAGACTCACTTAAGTTTTCCACCAAGAGATTTTATTACAGGGAAATTAGCACAATTTTTCTTTCTTTGACGGTGTCCCTGACTTGAAAAGTCTTGCAAATATCTGGTGCTCATTTAACCATCGCTAGCCCTGTGTTAACAAACACAACACTCTTCAATTTGTCTTTAACAAATTAACTCAGACCACCAGCTAGAAGAGCTCTCATTCCCTTCCTCTTATGGAAGGGAATTCTTATTCTTTCGTTTGCCCTACGAATTTCCCAAAGGCAAGGAAACAACAGCTGAATTGTGTTTTTTTTTTTTTCACCTACCTCTAAATTCTTTCTAGCTTGAATTTTAGAATCAGAGGTTCAAACTTCACTCATCTCCATATGAAAGTACAGTGAGGTTGAACTCTTATCAAACAGATGCCCATTGACAAGAAGCAATATACCATCAAGAAATGTATTTATGAAGACGTTTCCTTCCTCGCCTCTAGCACAGTCCCCTTCCCAGTCTCATACAATACCTACACATGTGGCACCTGCTCTTCTCAGACGTGTGCTACTGCTGCAGCCATGCGAGCCGAACTGTTGTAAGAAATGCTATAGGCACAGTATATGATTTTACTTGTGTATATTTTTCAGTCTGTCATGAAGTGCAAACAAAGAAAAAATTGCTCAGAATAATCGAAACAATGTTTGGAGTCAAGTTCTTGTACGTACATAGGGCTGCTTGTTCAAAGCTATGGGAACTCTTGCATGGGAAGAACACAGTGCCGGATGATAGAATGCACCAAAAAGTTCACTTCTGCGGCTGTTTATTTCCCAGAGAGTGCTAGCAGAGGTGGCTGAGGCCTATGGAAATAAGAAGCATATTATTTTAAAGGTGGAGGGGGATTATTTTCTCTAATCTGGAATTGAGTAACTGCTGAGGAGGCCAGCCTCAGGTGCAGGCAGCTCCTGAGGTCCCAGGCTGTGCTGGGCAGAGGGGTGGCCACCGCCTCTGCTCCCTACTGCCACAAAGCAGTCCAGCTCTCACGACAGCTGGGATGCTGGTGGTGCACAGCCAGCACCACAGAGATGTGAACCACAGAACTGCATCTCCAGCTGATCAGCTCCTCTGACCATGCTCTGCTATGATTTGTAGCAAGACTCAGACCTCCTTATAAGAGGGGGAGAACTACTAGAAGAAACAGTGACTTCACTACTTGACCTACTGGCCATGCTTCTTATGATGCAGCCCAGCATATGGTTGGCTTTCTGGGCTGCAAGCACACATTGCTGGCTCACGTTGAGTTAACCAACCATTAACCAACACCTCCAAGTTCTTCTCCTCAGGGTTGCCCTTAATGCATTCTCTGCCCAGTCTCTATTTGTGCTTGGGATTGCCCCAACCCAGGTGCAGAACCTTGCACTTGGCCTGGTTGAACACCTGAAGTCCTTCATTCATTTCATTTCATACAAAGACAACAGCCACCAGGACAGATTTTACGTGGATTTTACATGGTGAATTGAAACATCTTTGCTACATTTCAGACCCTGTTGGAATAGAGAAGTGTTTCCACAATCATCTGTTTTAATATAATTTCAGACTTGAAGCACTCAAGGCTGTAAAAACAACAGCTTTAAAAAAAAAAAAAAAAAAGAATGGTTAATAACCAGTCTACATAGAACAGATTATTTTCCTCTTTTTTTTTTTTTCCCAGAAATGGATGGAGAGATGGAGCTACAGACATATATATAAATATAAATATATTTATTTATTGAAGAGAAGAGCTCCTGTAAGTGTAGCAACCCATTTACACATCGGGAGTCTAACAGACATCCTACTTCAACTCAGAATGGGACAGAATGAAAATAAAGGATGAACAATTTACTAGAATTGAATGAGGTCTTAATAAGAGGTAGACGATTCTCACTTTGTATGAAAGATACGGTGCTTCCTTTCACATACCACTGACTCAGAATAGGTGACCTCGGGTTGTGGTTAAACACAAAGAAAAAAAAAATGGCATATTGTTGACAGATGCAGCTATGGTTTAGACACAAAATACTGGATCTGGTTCAAGCAGGTGATGCTAATCTACAGAATTACCATAAGGAGGTATTTTCCTTTAAGGACACACTGTTGTTCCTTGCTAAATTTTCCATGAAATAGGCAGGCACATATACAGCAGCACGCAAACACCATCTGAAATGAGCAGTTCCCCCTTTCTTGTGGCCACCTCCACACCAGCTGGCACAAGTCCCCACTCCCCATGACACATCCTTGAGTGTTCCCTTCCTGAGGGCACCTGTCACAACCCAGGCACACTGTGAAGGCAGGGGCTCCGCGCATGGCCCTAGGACAGCTTCTCGGCCAGCCCAGGCACATGTGTAGGGAACCTAAACTACAATGTTCAGACTGGACAACCTGGTGTGTCCAGCAGCTTGTTAATATTCTAATAATAATTTACAGTATGTGAATAAAAAGCACGTGTTACCGTGCACATCCTGATTACGCATGTGCGTGCTCTATTACAAAATGAAAAGGAACAAGCATTTACCTTAAATTCTAACACCAAGTTCTGACTTCACCAAGTGCAGTTTAATGCCACAGTGCTGAGACATGAGACAGATGGGATAGATAGATGCGAAGTGCTACAAATAAAATCTAAAACTGAACTTTTAAATATTCATTCTGAACTATAAAGAGAGCTGTGGCTTTTGTGCACTACAGATGGCTTGGAAATTCAGTGCAAACAAAGGACCAATTTTTGAATACTCATAGCTGCTCTACCATAATAGCTGGAGGCCCAAAACTCCAGGGGTTTGAGATGATTCAACTCGATCCTCTTACCTGCCAAATTTCATCAAAGCAACATTGCTTTTACCATCTTATAGGGATGAAAGAAGTATGAATAGTGTCTTTTTTTTTTAATGAAATGTGGACTGCTTAAGCTTGGAACAAAAAATTACAATATGAATGGAAAGTGCAAGGTAAAGGGAAAAAATGTCTTTTTTATCACAGACACTAAAGCACAGCATAAGATGAAATCTGTACTTTTTATAGATTGAAAGATTAAACAGATATATTTGGTAGATTTAGATAAATGAAGGAAATAAAACAAAACAAAACAAAAAAGCATAATAAAAATCCCTGCCAGTCATAATCAATGAGAAACTGATGATTGCCAAGTACAGCCTTAGGTTTAAATCTAGGAGAGAGACATATGTTTCTTTGTAAGGTAGCAGGGCATGACCTCATCAATCAGAGATTATCCTCTGCATAATAGTTTACAGAAAGAAACCACTAATGCCAACTTCTCATCTGCCTTCCAGACAACAGCAAGCTGATACTAATACAGCTGGAAAGGGAATAAAGTCATATAACACAGTTGCTAATGCCACACACTGCAGCATTTACACAGCAGTGCAAGGAGTGCAGCATCTGTGGTGAAAACCATACAGACATTTCCATCTTAATCTGTTTTCTGTTGCTATTAGCCACTTCCTGAAGCCTTTGACTTCAGAGAGGATGCTCACTCTCCTTTCGTATGTATTTGAGTTTCTACAATAATCAAACAGAAAAGCAAGATACAGAAGTGGAGAGGCAGAGTGCCTGCTGGGGAGCAGGGACCACCCCAGGGGCACCCCTGAACTGCACATGCTCTTCCAAGTGTACAAGCTATGGAGACAAACATGCAGTGCTGAATCACAGCTAGCAGTCAGGCTTATGGATATTCATGAAGCACCACTGCCAACTGCAATGAGATAACGCAAAAGAATCAAAGGAGAAGGCATGAGGTACTTGATGGAATATCTAAGAGTTGTGTAATGACAGCAGGTGCCAAGAGACGGTCATAGACTGATATCAAGTGATGGGTGAGAGGTAGAATAGGCTGACAACAATCAGATTACACTATCAGTGATATCAAGGGATTTAGTAGTGGAAGGACACATCCACAGAGGCTGCCTAGCTGGCATGAGATGCTAGGAAGAGGGTGGTTTGGATGGATAGCAGCAGCTATTGCCTTGATTGTCAAGATCAGAGAAAAAGATGTGAAAAATCAAGATAAGATGATAGGAGTTGAGGCAACCATTTTAATTGCTCACAGCCAAGACGTAAGTGGCAGCTTATAGCAGGGAGCCAGTTTACCAATCTTGGGAATAGCACAAGTTCGGAGGTCTGAACTGAAGAAGAGACCTGCAACCTTGCAGAAGAGAGGCAGGGTCCCAGCACTGTCTGCAGACAGAGAGAAAGGAGGTCATAGCAACGCTTGAGGAGGCAAGCAAAAAGACCAGGGCCTCCCTTTTCAGCTGTGTCAGGCTGACAGATCCGTCGGAGGATGAACAGAGACTTCAGCCTGCACAGGAGGCAGCTTGAAACACTGGCTTCATCTCTCTTTGCAGCAAAGGAAAAGAGTGGGAGACAAGCAGAGGGGAAAGGGCAGGATCCTGTAGAAAGAGGTTTTCCAGTGACCTCACTGTCCTTTTGAGAGTAACGGCTTTCCAGGACAGCGTGTCCCAACAGGATACTTAAATGCCTTCAGCACAGTACAATATTTGAAGATAAAACCATACAACTTCTCATGAAATCTGCCTCCAATAAAAACATCTTTATTGCCCTGGGCTAATGTGTAAGTTACCGAGAGATTATGGTTCATCTCCTATAGCCATTTTATGTAATATGAAAAAAAAAAAAAAAAAAAAAATCCATAGGGACCTTGTCTGTTAGTCCTCTAAAACATAAAATACAGTCTTAAGCTACACTTCCATCATGGTAATAGGCTATCAGCTATTTTCCTAAACCCTCAGACTCATCTCTGTCAGTCTAGGAAGACTGAGAAAACCTGACTTAATCACCTCCTTGTGACTCATTGCACTGTGCCCCTTCCTTTTGAACACACATAAATCCTAATTATTTTTTAATCCTTCACTATAACACCAGCAAAATGACAGCTACACGCACAGCATACAAATGGGGATGTGTACAGGAACCAAAGCTGGGGCCTGGGGGGCTCTCCAGCCTGGGGAGTTGCATGTCACCAGTGGGACTCGGCACAGGGGACCTCTGCCTCTCCAGCAGTAGTTCTCTTGTAACTTCTGCTCATCTTCTGGACGGGCAGCAAGCATTAAAGCAAGGTTACAGCCTTGTTATTCAAGAGTATTGCAGCCAGTGATACAAATGGCTTAAACCTAGCTCTTACATGAGTTTGGTTGTCTGTATAAACAACTCACCAAAATCCTTAGTAACCTTAAAATCCTGAGATGATTTCAGTGATCACAAATACCTTTTGTGTGTGTGTGTTTGGCTCAGACTACAGCTTAAGTTCTGCCCTCCTCTGTTGCAAAGACTTGAAACCTAGCTATTTATAATCAACAAAATGTTCAGTGGGAACGAGGGCAAGGAGGCGTTATTTTTGTTGGTCTGTTGCCTTCTCTAAAATCTGTAGTATGACAATTCATGCATTCAAATCACAGAAAGCAGCAGGAATTTTACCAATTTGCTGTCTAATGCACTTAAACCGCCCCACACGTACTAACACAACTGACGCAGCCTAACAGGCCTGGCCCCAGCCAGCTCCTGCAGGCCTGTGGAGATGTGGGTTGGGACCAGGGGCACCACATAGACAGTTCCTGCCCTGTATTTCCCTGTCTTCCATTGGGAAATGGAGGTGAAACAGAAATCACACGTTGCTATGGCCTCAAAGGTGCTGTCTGCCCCTGGCTCCCCCACCAGTAGCCCTGGCTGGTGAGGACATGGAGGAGCTCAGTTGCAGGTTGGTGCTGGCCGCAGCTTTGACATACAAATCTAGGAGCCAGGCTGTGGCCCCTCCACAAGAATAAGCCCCTCCTGGTCATGACAGAGTTTCCCCTAGTTTATATAATGACAGTTCAGGAAAATGAAATTTCATGTAATCTGGGATCTGCTGCCCAAGCCTTCACAGCTTCAGAGAAATCTGCCTTCCCCATGGCTGCACCACCACATGCCAGCCCTGAGGGACACCTGCAACTGAATTTGCACCTCATGGCATAGCAGCAAACCCCACTGCTCCCTTCCACATGTAATCCTAGAGGGATTGTGGACTGAGGTGACAGGGGTTCAGTAGCTGACCCAACATGGCCTACAACCACACTTCCTTTTTTCCCAAGCTATCTTGTGACTTCTACCAAAGAAGCCTCTTTGCTTTTCTTGATAAACCAGAAACTATCGCATACTGTCATAAGTGATGGATATATATGCACACAGACAGCAGGTTCATATCACATATGCGGAACACCCTGGAATCCCAATCACAGAATATCTGGAGTCACAAAGGATCCATGAGGATCATCAAGTCCAACTCATACCTCCACACAGGGCAGCCTAAGTGTTAAACCATATATCTTAGAGCACTGTCTACACGCTTCTTGAAAGGATGGGTCCAATTCCTAAAGCTGACCTCACAAGAACGGCAAAACAAGACCTGTGCTTATCATAATAAGCTTTGTGGCCCTCTCAAACACAAATCACAATTTAAGTGTTAGCTTCTATATTATTATCCCCCAACACTTTCAGACAACAGCTTGAACCACAAGCATCTCACAGCTCTTCCTCCCCAGCTCTGTTCCACATGCAGTTTCCTTTTCTGTCATGAAAATAAACAAGCCAGAGGCAGCTTGTGCTGCCTCCTTTAACGTCCCAATTCCCTGGCCTATGAAAGACTATCTGCATCACAGTGTATTTCTGTCCAAACCCTAGCAGTTAACTCTCCCCCAGGAACTGCATGTTACTGGGGAAAGAAGCACTGCAAAAGCAGACACCCCACTGCAGTCATTCATACACTGGATCACTGATTCTGGGAGACCAACACGATAAATATGGCCCTAGCTGTTTCCTATGTTATCACAGGAATCTTAAAAAAGCACTCTTATAAAACATACTTTAATCGGAAGAACTTTTTAATTTGCAATTTTAAATGTGAGCATGTTATAACTTGTAGCTGAACATTTCTATAAAGATAATTACATATGGCAAGACAGAAAAACTTTTTAAAACATTTTCTCTTGAATGTGTGCCTGAATTCATTTACAACTGTTGCTGCTTTAAACACTTCAGGCAGAATAAGTGGATGGCACTAAACAGCTTAGCTGCAATTATTATGGAATGTCTGAGGTATAATTTCCCCTGCGGTTTTGTTAGGCGTACAAAATTCATAATTCTGATTTGTGGCAGGTACTTATTACCCATCGCAGGTGGAGATATGCAAATATTATTCTAGTAGGGGTGAACAGCCTTTATTTCAGTATTCAGCTATTAACGAGATTTGTGAGTCTGGTACTCCGGGGCCATTTAATTAATTAGATGGTACAGATAAAATATAAATTGTTTTGTAGGCTACACAATTCTACTTCTAGAAGATATAAAATATGGCTAAATGAACTTAGTATGGACTGATTTGTTGTTTCATGTATGGCACAGGGTACAGGCGAATCCTGCTCATTATTTTTGTTCAATAATAATCCTGGACAGAATATTTCTGTCAAGTATTACAGGAAAGAGTTGTTATTTATTTGTCATTACTACTAAGAATATCTATCAGTTAACCTTTTATTTAAAACTGCTGTCATGCATAAAACAAAGAAAAACAGGCATGTTCTTTTATGCAAATCCAATATATGCATGTTTCAGAGTGAACACACATTTTGAAGACATGCAGATTTGGTAGTATATTATTGTCTCAAGGACTGACACTTGTATGTTAAATAAATCATTTCCATGGTGCAGATAAGCCATATTTGCAAAGGGAAAACAGAGAGAGGATCTACAGCATCATTTTAGCATCTAGATCTTAAAATAATTCTATTGATTGGTCAAGTCATGAAATTCCTTTTCCTACGTATGATCCCTTGACAACTCCAGAAGATTTTGGAAAACCATGAACATGGGAATTGGTGGGAAAGGGAGGGGAAGAAAACAAAACAACAGAATAAACACCTTTATTCCTCAAAGTGATAGCAATAGTGGTCACAATAAAAGAATCAACATTTACGAGGAGTTACAGAAAACTACATGTTGAGAAATTCACCCTGCCCTTATATGGAGGAAATAAAATGCAAGATGCATGAGGCTGGAAATTGTTAGCAAACTGTCAGCATTTAAAGGCAGGCATTGACCATTATATTAGATCTAAATTGTGGGTAAAAAAATACACTACACAATTACCGTACTCTAAACATTGAATGAAAACCAGTTACTTTTACTGAAGTAGGAGTATAATCAGCAGTCAGCTTTATTGGTTTATTGAACATATTTTGGGGTCCATTCCAGCTGTCTTTATTAGCTCTAATGCAAATGATTTTTACGGTGCTATTTTGCCAAGCCCTGGTAGCTGTAGTACTGCAAACACACCCCACTGCTTTCTGTCTGCTGGGGATTTACTGACAAATATGATAAAGAGTACATAAAATGAATAACAATATAAAACTAGTGCCATACTGGAAAACAAAAACTAACAGAGGGAAATTATATTGTAAGCATTAAGAGCTATTGTATGGTTTTGTACAATATAACTCAAAAACACACAAGTTCAAAGTTAAATATCTATCAGGAATCACTCTGGTCATTTCTCTGTAGAGGGGGACATGGAGCTGCATCGCAGACAGCACATCACGTGCTATTTTGGTGGGGCACAGCCCCACCTCTGCTGCTTACCTGCATCCCTGGGGATGTACCCAGTGTACAAAAGCATCACCGGCCTCACTTCTCACCCGGCCTCTGCAAAGATCCCCATGGTTGGCAAGAAGAGGAAGAGACTGGTAGAGATGGAAACAGGCTGGTACAGACCAAGCAGGAGAACAGCAGGTGCCTGAGTGATGTCTAAAAGACAAAAGGATGGAATTTAATTCAAAGAAAATGTTTTTGACTTTGGAAGCATCTTGCACATGAGAGGTGCAAACCCGGTCTCCTTGAACATGGCAAGACGTGACCGAGGAATCTGTCTGCGTAAATAATTTTAACTATAATTTTAATTGTAAGACAGAAAGTAGAAACAAGTCAAAGTGAGGAGGAATTGACTGGGACTTGAGGAAAAGGGCCAGTCACTTTGTGGGTGAAAAGAATTGATCACATAAGAAATTCTTTGTGGCTCAATTTTCAGTTAGAAAAGCCAATTGTGTTTTCAGTGAGATTCCCTGAAGCTGAGGAGACTGCAAAACCATGGAGATGTATGGAGAAATGAGCTGTGGGTAACTGAGTCTGACAAAGGGATTTCCAGGGCAGGAGAGCCATGGGTGTTTTGGTCACAGCAACAGATGTGCAACTTTGTGGCTTGTCTGAATTGCCAGCTGCATTTTGCGCACTGAGAAACACAGAAATCTTGGTGCCAGTGTAAGGGACATGTCCTCATGTTGCACTTGTGTCAGCATCCGGGAACACTGCAATATTCAACTCAAAAGCAAGCAGGTAACAGAGGCTGAGCGAGTAGCTTGTATGGACAAACAGAATAGATGTTCAGTGAAAACGCTAGAAAAAAAAATCTCCAAGGAGAAAAATGTATTTGGTTAGACACCTAATAAGATAAATGGCAGCATTATGTATGGAATAGCTGTAACAGAATCTTAAGAAACACCTAAAATGTTCAGACACAGTGAGCCGAAGATACCTGCTTGCTTTTGTCAAAGTGCCAAAGAGCGTCAAAATAACTCCAAGCTCATCTCTCGCAGCTGTGCAGATTAGCAGGACATGGCCTGCATCTGCTCCACATAACAGCAAAATGCTTGTAGGGGGGTGGAAACGAAGTACAAATTTCCAAAGAATAAATACACCAGAATAATATTCTGCATTTAAATGCCTTAAAGTGGATAAATAGTACCCCATGGGTAGAACCTATAAAAGGCCATTCCTAAGGAAGATGAAATCTAGAAAGCAGTTTTAATTAAATCTTTCCAAGGACTTCATAAAAATCGAAGCCCAGCAGCAGCGTTCCATGTAGTACCACGATGACAGCCCTGAGCTACACAGTCCAAAATGGAGGAGGCATGCAAGCACATAGCATTTTTTTCCCAGGTATGCACACAAACACATCATTAGTTCAAAATCAATGCACAAATGAGAGATGTGATCAGAGCATTACATTTACTCACAGTAACACAGAGAGAACTGCAATGAACCTAAGGCAGTTCCTGAGAGGTGGAGGAGAGCAGTGCTGCGGCAGGCAATTGATTCCTCTGAACACAGAGGAAACCGCTGCCTGCTGGTAGGTGATTATTACCAGCATTTTTTCAGAATAATGTAAGCAAGCAACATTTTAGGTAGCACTGTAATACCCACCAGGCATAGTATTTGCAAAGAGATAACAGAGCAAAATGCATATCTGAGGAACCTCTGCAGCGCACAGCTGGCCTCCCCCTGCTACACGCCCACCAGGCAAGCCTGGAACTGCATGCGGAGAGCTGGGCAGATACCCACCTACGTGGGAGTCAGGGTTTTCCTGAACAAATGCTGTCACTTGAGACACCACTGCTGCAATGCATGCCAGGAAGCAGGCTCTGCTCATCCCCTTAGTGACAGGCAAAAGATTAAATTGGTGAAAAAATCCCTTCGCTTGCCTCAAGCAGGATAAGGGAGGGATGGAAGGGGAAATTGTAATATGATAAGAACATCAACACGCTGAAAATTGACAGAAGAAATTCCTTTGTGACCACAGTACTCTGGTACACCAAACCAAGAAAAAGCCAGGCCCAGTAAACTAACCCCAAAACAGACAGGCTGCCGGCTGGGAAGCGTCGCAGTCCCTTGAGACCACGTCCCAGCGGCGAGCAGCACAGCAGGAGGGGGCCAGGACCCGCCGGGTGCTGAGCAGGGCAGAGCCCCTCAGTGGCACAGCCGCTGCGTGCTGCTGTGCCAGGGCGCCCAGGCTGAGCAGCTGTACTTACTGCACATGCAGATGAAAGCGTACCCTGCCAGCCCACGAGCACGGCATTTTTGCACCCCTGTTGTTTACAAGTCCCGGCCACCGTGCGGAGCTGGATAAGGGCTGACTGTCTTTTTGGAGAGCACTAGAAATCACCCTAAAGCTCTGTGCTGTAAGTATAGGTGATGAGCTGAACCAAGAGCAATGGACATGACATGACCCTAGGTGAAAAACCCAATCAAATAAGCAGCCTAAAGCAAACCAGCACCCAGCCCCATCAAACCACCACTCTGTCAGCAATTCCCCCTCTCCCCTGCCTCCTGCTAAAGCAGCAATGCTTGTTCAATATATAGTGCTTTACAGGCTGCATGCTCCCCAGCTCCCAGTGTCTGGCAGAGCTGCAAACAGAACTTTGGCAAGATAAGATCAATTACACACACTATGCAAGCATTCAAAAATTAATGGAACTAATCTGCTGGTTTCACCTGTCAGGAGGTAAATTAATGATCTTTGCAATGAGAGCTCCAAATAGAAGAAACTCGGAAATGCACACTTTCAAATACACCCTCATCTCCCTTTGTCAAACTTAAATCTTAGTCGTATCCAAAGGGCTGCAGGGAGATTTGAGAAACACATGTTCTCCCTCTATGATTTAATCATGGTGCAAGCAAAAGGCAGGTTCTCCAACAAGCCGATGGTTGTGTCGAACATGAAACGGCATCACCCAAACCCCTGGCACAGGCCAGTGCTCATGGGAATACACGCAGGGAGACTGACAGTGTAGGCTATCGAAGCCTTTCCTTAATCTTTAACAAGCAACTGAGGTTGTACAGCCCTCCAGCCAAATCTTCTTGTGCACCTGAAAGACTGGTACAGTTACCAACACATCGCCGGTGTTACTCACCCAAGGGGCAAGCTTGCATTATAAAACCAAACATTGCTTTCCCCAGTCCTGCCCCCCTCTCCCCCCTTTCTCCTGGCAGCTCTATATACTGCTACATAAACACAAGCTCCTATAAAATTGCTACAGGAGCTGATGCTCCGTGAGATAAAAGCCAGGCTGCCCAAGGATCACTTCCCTAAAATGGGCACCTTCCCATGTGCCTGCCTGCTCCCCCTCAAACACAGCAACGAAGCACACCAGGACTTCATCCTTGGCGTTTAACTCAGGATATCTAAGAGAGAACAGAAAACAAACCCACCAACATGTGACATTTTTTCTAACTTCTTCATGGTCTTCTTTGTGAGGGAAAAGGAGAGCAATTCCTCTCGGATAAGACGTTGCTCCGTGACCCTAAACATAGAGCATTACATCAGGTTACGGAAATTGACATGAGAGTCAGAACCTGCTGATATGAGCTAAAAGCCTGATTTTAACTTTTTTATCATTATGATGTCTCTTCCCCTCTATGCACCATGCACACCACCACTAATTTGTTGTATGAATGGAATGGCCTGAATGCTCTTAGCTCAGAAAAGAATTTCTCTGAAGATGCTGAAACTAACAAGTTGAAACAAAATGAAAGGATTATACTTCATTTTCTACTGATTTTGCTCATCTTTTTTTAAGCCTTCAGATTCCAGGTTATACCTAACCTTTTTGCTTCATGCAGCACTGTCTTTACAGTACAGATCAGCAGAAGCCACTCAGCCTCCACCAGGCACACCGTGCCCTTCACAAAGTCCATCACCACAGGAGGAAAGTTCCCAAAACCCTGTGTAAAACCAAGCCTGAGCTGTGTATTTAATACACTATATTTAACTGCACCTCCCAGAAATGATTCTGCTATTCTCTGGAAAGGGGTCAGCTTTCCTTCTCATCCCGTAAGGAGAGCCATGACCCACATACTCAGCCTCCAAGCAGAATTTGAGCACAGGGTGATGAAGAACCTCAGCGTGTAGCTGTGACATGATCTTTTTTTCCAAATGCACTCAAGAGTGAATCCTGCATTTTATCAAAACATTGCACTTTGTAGAATGCAGCACAGTTTCAGGAGAAAAACATGCTTTTGAGAACTTTTCTTAATATTTATTCCCCAACTTTTTATGTATTTGCCTCAGGCCGTTTTCTTGTCTCCAGCTCCGATGGTGAATAATTCCTTTGTCTTTTGCACTGTTCATATCTTGAAGGTACTATTGATTAGGAGCAGGCCCTTTAGGTCTTCCCACATTCTATACATCTCTTGGTATCACTTTCATCAAGTTATTAGCTCTGTTGTTTTCTGTAGAAACTGTTTTCTCCTCCTGCCCTTCCACCTTCTTTCCAAAAGCTGGGAACAGGGGAGAAGGAACTGTTAACGCTCCTCTGCTGACACTGGTATTTCTGCTAGCGCTGAACCTGAACGTCGGCAGTTGTTCATACCTAACTGCTGCTCCAGGCTCGCTTACTCTGCCTTCGACAGCCTCATGGTAAACTGCAATGACTGTTCTAAAAGAACAGTTCTGCTCAGAAGTTCCTTAGTAATGTCAGACTAGTAAGGTTCCTCTTAAAAACAGAAGATAACAAAACCCTCTTTGTTCTAAGAGAATTCATGGTAACACTCATTATTATTCTGCCAGCTCATCCCTTAGCAACAGTCTTGCTGCAGCCCCAGTGGAAAGACTAATACATTTTATTTATATTTATATTTTACATATACAATTCTGGGAGGAATACTAAAGACTAACAATTATTTATTCTTCTCGTTTTGCAACATACAGAGTTCTTCCCATTTAAGCTTTATATAAAGTATTTGTTCTTCTTTAATCTTGACTACTATCTTTCTTGGTCATACCCCTGTTCTCAGTATAATCAAAATCCTTCCCACCTCAATCCCCCCTTTACCCTCTGCCTCTTGCTCCCACAGAGCATTCACTTCTGTGAATGAGATGGAGGCAGATGAAAGATAGGGTTGTTTTCTTCTGTTTTTCTTATTATTTTATCAAAAGCTTATCATTTTCTCCAAGAATTGAAGTGGCACATGGTATTGTCAAAGGCTAAGAGCAGTTTATCACATTTTCACCTCAGCGCATTACAATTCACTTGCATGCAGTCTACTTTTAGCGCATTTTAAATAATACATTCTATTCCCCAAACGATGTCTTGGGTTGACATCAGCATCTCCAACAGACAAATCTACCTCAGTGCCCGTGCTCCGCGCTCTGTGCAACTCTACCAGTAATACCCTGTGCTGCACATCCCATCGCAACCGGAACGCGCTTCACTTCCAGCCTCAGCACGGTGTTTCTCCTGGAGGACCTCCCACAAGCAGTGCTTGGATGGATTCAGCCCTGGAGAAGGTTATTTGCTTTTGGACAGCCACAGCCCTGGCTCCCTGCAGTCAGAGGGTGCGTCACCTTGAGGGTGCAGCTTCTAGGACACAGGGCACCCTGTCACAGGAATCGTGTCTTGCCTCTCCTGGGAGCGAGTCTCTTTTTTGCCTTTGATCTATGTAGGATTTGCCAACAAGTTACCCAGAGGGGAATTAAAAGCAAACAAATTCCAAGGCTATCCGGAAGCCTCGGTTTCCTCCCCCATTTTCTGGCTGCTATCCTCATTCCACAGCTCCTTCAACACACAAACACGTTCAGATTTTGGCTTGTCTGTGCTCATATGTAAAAAGAGGACTGCCTGGCCCCTTGCCCTTTTAACAGCAAAGACTGGTACAAAGAAAAAATGTTTTCTATAAAATAATTATCCCACACGGTGAGGCATAGTTTTTTGTTTTGTTTTAATCACTTTTACCACCCCAAATTGCTACAGTAATGTTGACACGCACCATAAGGTAGCTTTTTGACTGTTATACTGTAAAATAATTTTGTTTCTTTGCACGCAAGTTTGAAGTGGCCTGTCGTGGCTGGAGCTAATACTTGTATGTGGATTAACTGTGCTGCCTTGGGTAGTTACCACATTATACCTAGAATATTCTACCAGAGCTGCTAATGGTGCAGTAACACTTTTGTATAGTTTAAGATAAAATGGGAGTCTTTCATTGTCTTCCCTAGGTTCCAACTGTTAGCACCACTACCTTGAGTTGTTAAATTATTATTAATTGCACCAAGATATCTCAAAGAACATTGCAAAAAGTTATTACAAAAAAAGTCACCATGAAGACATTCTTTTCAGTCTTCACTAGTTCTCCAGAAATAAAACAGCAGTAATAATAATAATAAAAAAATAATCATAAAATCTTGCCTACATCAAAAATATATTTCTTGGTATTTGTCAAGTATTTGTTTGTCTATAGAGATGCAAAGATAGATTTGTTTAGCCTCCATCATTGTTAAAGACATGCTTACCTGCAGCAGAATTAAATCTGTCAGAAATTCGCAGCTGGCACTAACAGCAAGTCTGTAATTGTGTGCAGGGTCAGATGTGTCATTCCAGCATCCCTGAAGCGCTCATTTTGCGTTCTAACATGCTATCCCTTGGAAGATCGACATACACAAGAGAATTTTCTGTTTGTAACCTTGAGGAACAGGAAGACCCTCGTGCTTTCAGTTACACGCATGCTGTCCCAGCAGAAGGCACTATTTTCATATATTTTACTACGGTTTCTGCTTTCTTCATACCAAAATATATTGCAAATGGAGAATGAAGAGGATATTTAAAGGAAATATTTTTCCACAACCAGACTCACAAATCGAACTATGCCAGGGAACCATGTAAAACCAGAGGACGAAACAGAGCCAGTGGCTGCCCTGTGGCCAGGGTCCGCACCTCACAAGGCGATGGCCCCCATGAATGCCCATCCCCATGCAGTGCCAGGGCAGCTGCTGCCCACCTAGTGCCAGTCTGCTGGGACATTATCATGACCCTGTTATCATCTTCAGGTAGATTATTTACTCTTTGCTCATCTTAAAACAGAACTGACAAGCTTGTAGCAATATCCTTCAGTCCCAGAATTACTGGCGGTCAGTAAGAGATGCTGGATAAGCTGTAAAGCCTGTGTTATTCTCCTACGCCCTGCAAACGTGATTTTTGGTGAGTTCATCATAGCTCGCTGCCCAGGTATGGAGAAGCTTTAGCTATCAAACAGTTCCCTCCTCCCCGTCGTTTGAACAAGGGGCTGCTACGTTTCGATTGCTGATGCTATAAGTATGGCTTTGGTCAATCATCTACACTGAAGGCACAAAGGAAAAATCCACCTCAACCAAACACCCAGCAGGAATTTGTTCAGTTGGTATTTTTAGTAGAAAGCAGCAATTTGTTTGATCACCCTGCCACAAAAAACATGGTTACATCATACTCCGACTTTCTTACACAGAGGTAGCAGGTTCTTGTTAAAGCTTCCTGAAAGGGAAACGGCTCCATGCACGGCATTGTGTCCTGCTGCCTTCTGAACAGCCTTCAGGAGCTCAAGTGTCATCCTCTGTTGGCAAGAACCGCTAATGAGCCTGTGAAACATTTAGAGATGAGGTCCTATAATTTTGTCCAATGTTTTAGGCTTCTTAAGGCTTTTGTTCTTGCCATTCAGATTAAAAAACACAGTAGTAGTAACATCACTTTAGCTTCCACTGAGGCTTTTGCAGTACACATACACATGCAAACCAGAGTAAGACATTTGTGTACAGCCCATCTATCTAGCATATAGCAGCTTGATACACGTTTTCCATTAGTCTTTGGCAAATTAACCTTAACAAGTTCAAAACTTGTTTTCGAGGAATTTTAAGAAAAATCAAGCAACCCAATCACACATCTGTAAAGAATAATTCGGTGCTAAATGGAAGATTTCACAGCTTATCCATACGAGATAGTAGCAGAAGAGAAATAACTACAGAGAAGGGCAAGCCTCTGCCGAGGAAAGCTCTCTTTGTGCTACCATTAGAGACCTCAGACAAGTTCAGTCAGATGTCAGCAGTGGAGGGTTTGCCTTTAGACACCTCATACCTGGAAATCCAGGTTTTCCGAGCTGCACCACTGAAGAGAAGTAGAAAACGCTAAATACATACACGCAATTATGCAGAAAGGTTTCCTATAGTGCCGTTTGCATAGTAAATCCCTATGTGAAGGAACCCCTTCCCATCACTTGCTGACCAAATAACGAAGACAATCCTTTTGTGTCTGACTGGGGGCTGCTGGCAGCGGGCAGGAGAGCAGCTGGGTCAAGGCAGTGGCATGCGGAGAGGTGCCACGGGCTGCCCAGGGCTGGGAGTGCCTGCTGCAGGGCTCCCTCCGACAGAACCCGAACGAGGTGTGTATAAATCCTTCGTACAGAAAGGCAGGCAGATGACAGGTAGGCTGATTTCGTGCACGACTCGGGTTAGCACCAGTAATTTTAGCAGAGAGGTTTTATTGCATGTAAAGATTATTGTTTCTATCTGGTTGTAGGAACATCCATACAGAAGCAGGTCAAAAGCAGTAAGAGCACAGCTTGATTTATTACGGAAGATTTTATGACATTTTTATTTGTGGGGTGGGGTTTTGTTTTTGTGTGTGTGTGTGTGTTTTTTTTGGTGTTGTTTGTTTTTTGTTTTTTGTTTTTTTTACTCCTAAAGCATAACTTTTTGGTGTGACAACTGCAAGCCAAATATTATCTATAAAACAAAAGGGGGACTATTTTGGCTAACAGTCTCTTACTCTCTTTTTGAATGTCAGCACATGTCTCATTGGCAGATTCCAGAAATTCAAGAGCAACCAGATGGTTGCGTAACAGCAATGCCCAAAATACACTCCGCAACTTAAGGCATCATAACAGAAGACAACGAGTGGGTGGCTCAAAGATGCGAACAACATCTACTCACAGTTGTCAGTTTGCTAGGTGGGCATTCAAGAATATCACCTGGAAGAGAGCAGAGCACAGCCCACCCTGGCACGGCAACCCTGCACATAGCAGCATCCTGCAGATACTGCTCAAGATGTGTATAAAAACAGTGCTATATTTTACAAGAGCTGATTTTAAAATTTATGTAATAGAAATGAATAGAAAATGCCGAGAATAATTTGATTGCAGCATTTCCTTTGGGAATGTTTTATCTCCACATACAATACTCATTTGGTTTTGAAACTTCAGCATAGGGTTTTTCTTTATTCTTAATTAGGCACTTTACATATCACCTCTTCTAAACCTACATCCAATTTCTTTTATGGTTAAGATTTTTTTTCCTTATTCAGTAGCTTTCCCACTTAAAAACGGCATTGCAAGAAGTGTTCCCAGTTACAGGTGTGCAATTCAGTCATCAGGGATATGTAGATAACAAATTATCCACAGTTTCAGATTTTCCCCCATCTAGTTTGTAGCTACCGTAAGAAAAACCTTGCCTGACAATAGTATTTTTATGAAATCTTAGCTCCTGTCCACAGAACAGCACTGGTTTAGGAGATGTGCTATAAGCGAGTGTTTATATTCTGAATTTTTGAGAAAAGAAAGTGTTATCCCCATAAGATAACAGGAAACTTTCTTTGGGAGATGGCAGCAGTACAAGTTACAGTCAGGTGTCACAGCTTTTACATAAAAATAAGGAGTTTTTAATATATAATTAAAATAAATAAAGCACAAGCAGCAGGGTGCTGAATGCTGTGAATGCTGAGCGAGGAAGACCTTGGTACTTGTGTCTATTAGCAGCACAGCATCACCTCCACAGCCGTGCAAAGGTGAGGAGCAGGAGTGTGCACTTACACATGTTGGGCGTGCAAACAGCAGGGCCATGAGTGCAGGGAGGAGGTCGTGGTCCTCGCATCACAGAGCATCCTGCTCTTCGGAGGATCACCCCTTTGTGGCTGTCTGAGGCTAGCCAGAAAGGCGGCTGTGCTTCCAGCTCATCACCAGGGCTAACAGCCTTCTCAGGGGAGCTTCTGACAGCACGAGGGCTGGTACAACAGTGCTGGACGGTTTAGCAGTGCTGGAAAACTGAAATTGCCAAATTACAGTTTAATTTTTCCTCCATATTTCATTACTAAGATACTAACAGTATCAACGGGATTAATTTGATGATGGGGATTAAAAGAGGTCTTAACACCTTTTAATGAGATCAATCATATTCTTAAAAAATATATGAAACTATCAGGAGGGAGTCAGGGGAACAATTGGAGAATAGGTTTAACATAAGTGCAAAATTTGGTGCCTGTAAAACATCGCTGGCAGAGTATTTTAATTCACTTGAATCCCCACATAGTACAGTCTGGAAGTCCATTAAGGAGAAAACTACAGTATTCCAGTTTCAAAATGAAAAGGCATCACGGTAATTAATGTCCCTGCTCCGGTGTCTGAGGGGATGGCGCTCGGTCAGGCAGCATTTCCAAGAAAACGGGAGGCTGACAGCCACAGCAGCGGCAAGCTCAGCAAAGGAGAGCCCTGGTAAATGGCAGGTACCTGCTAAACCCCTAATACAGGCCCCACGCCGCTGTGCAGCAGAGAGTGGTTTTGGCCAGCTTCGCTAGAAACTGCCCTGTTATCAGCTGGTTATCTGAAACACTGCCCCCAGCAAGCACCGTGAGGGATCAGATGCAAATTAATGTGTACTCTGTGCCATGCAGGAGGCGGTAAGGATAAACATCATATGAAGAATAACACACAAATCCTGAAGTACCAAAACTATGAAATCCAGGATCAACAACTAAGGAAGAGGGGAAAAAATAATAGGGAAACTTTTTATAAATCACAAATTAATCATAAAACAGAAGTTATTCAACTTCTTTCTATATTTGGTCACATAAGCTCTTCCTACAAAAACCCATCCCACAATAGAAGAAATCTGAATAAAAAGCAAGCAAATTATTCTATTACTGCAGCTACTAATCAAAAAATTATATTAATTTTAAAAATAAAAAATAATAATAAAATAAAAAGGTAATTGTATTCCCAAGACATTTTTGTGCTCCAGCGCAGTAATTTTTACTTTCTCAGCGCAGGATGAGGTTTAGTGTCCCTGTTTGCATGAACACGCCGGCTCAAAATTTCAGATGTTGATTCAAAGTTCAAGTGAGCCTCCTGTTCCCTGGCTGTTCCTTTTCCTAGCATGATAATGTTCACAGCTTATTGTTTCCCAAATTCACAGACTCTCCCTTCTACTCTCAGGAAGCTCAGAGCACTCTGTAGTTTCGATAACAGGTTGTCCTGCCCCCCTTTCTCCCTCTACAAATGCATGAGCAGAATTATGTGTACAGCCTTATTTTATTTTTTTAAACTGCTATGTCAAGTTTATTTTTTTCACATCAGCTCAGTCGGACTGCAGATTTAGAAGAACTGGCATTCTGAGCAGGAGGCGACACTGCAGGTGACAGCATAGCCCGCTTGCTGAGCACACACCCACGTGTCCTACAGGTAGCACAGCCCGGTGCACCAACGCCTCCCGGACACTGCCCCAGTGCCCTGCCACCGCTGCAGCGAGCCACCAGCTATGAGAGGCCAGGTTGCCATTAACAATGGCCATGGGAGAGGCTGCGGCCACTGCTCTCGGCACTTGCAATGGGAGCACGCACAAGGAAGCTGCGCAGGGGCACTGCAGAGCATCCATGAGCAAGTCCTTCCTGCTGGCTGTCACAGCACCAGAAGTGCCTGCGGTGCTCAAGGAGCAATCACGCTCCCGCAGGCAGTCCCGTTCCTCCCTTTCTGCACCACGACCAAACGCCCTTGCAGGCAGAGGAGTGGACACTGACCCCTGCGAGTACAGGGCGGGGAGATGTTGCTGCGGGGTCCTAGCTCTCCTGCAGCACTTCCCCAGGTCTCTCCTCCTCCTTGCAGCTGATTCAAATTGTACTCCTTTAGGTGGCCTCCTCCTACCACCCAAAACCCACTCTCTGCTTGCCAGCCCAAGCTTCTTTTCCCTACAGCCACCTCACATTCCCCATCCCAGCTGCAACTGTACCTCTCTTTTTTGCCCTACATCAGTTTAATGCCATCATATTGCCTTCTAACTTTCTTGGGTGTCACCTTCTTACTGATTAGCACTGCTCCAGCCTGATCAAGGCAAACAGGATTATTCAAGATAATTAACATTTCTATAGGGCACTGACAATTACACACAGATTTGAAACCCGGAATACAAAAGAGCGGCACCAATTACAATTCTAGGAGGATTTTCATTCATTACTATGTTTACTTGCAAACATGAAATTAGTGATGCCTAGATTAAGATTAGAAACAACATGAGCTGCTGTCACAAAAAAAATAAAAAAATAAAATCCTTTCAAGTATATTTCAAGCACAATGCATGCGATATCTCAAAATATAAAAGATGGTCGTATCACAGAGAATCTAATGGAGAACATTTTTTTCTTAACAGTGGAAGTACAGCTACATAGAACAGAAAAAATGGCTTGTTGGTCTAATTGAGTTTTTTTTTTTTTTTTACTAACAATATACTTTAAAAAAAGAAGAGGCAAGATAATCTGTAAAACGTTATAATGTTTAAACTGAACTTCAAATCCACCTCAATTCTCATGCTAGTAGCAAAGTTCAGCTGTATAATTCAGAATATTTTTTAACCCCTCCTCAAGAGATGCCGAGGAAAGGCTGGTAAGCAGAGTTTGTCTTGTCTCACAAAATTGTATTTGAATAGTAAAATTGAACTTAATTGTTGGAATTCAATTTAAAAGATAATTTTGCTATATGCCAGTAGTTACAGGAAGAATACAGTGTACCAAAGGCAAAGTTCTATTTGAGCCCTGCAAAGACAGTACTTTTTCCTGTAAATCCAGATCGATGACACGAACCCAACCACTGGGATTTAAAAAAAAAAAAAAAAAAAAAAAGAAATAAAATTGGAAAAAGCATTCATGGTAAAAATCCTGAAGGAGATTCTAAGTAAGAGAAGAAAATCCTAGCAGCAGTCAGCAGTACGTACAAAGTCAGGAACAACAAACAGGAGCCACGTGAATCGGAGGTTTCTGAAAGGCACATATGGCGTGCTTCCCTCCAACAAAAAGCCCCGCAACCTGAAGACAGCAACTGTGAGCAGCTACAAGCCCACCGCCTTCAGCCTGACCACCCAGCAGCGGGACAGATCACAGGGACCTAATTAAAACACGATCGGAAATACATTTGAAAACAGGGTTTTAATTGAAATCTATTCATTCAAGCTCTCGGAAGACAGCATGTATTTTTCTTTAAGCACAGTTCCCCAGTCCGAGCCACGACCACCCAAGGTCCCGGGGAGGACCCATTCACACGGTCTCGGGTCGCAGAGAAATTCCCGACTGCTACAGGTTGCTGCCCTGCCTGGCTCTGCTTGACCTCTGCCCAAACCTGACGACAAGGACACACATTTTTATCTTTCTTCTAAGGTAGTTTGAAGGTATTCAAAATCTTTCTCGGTTTTGATCATGGTGATCAAAGGTACGGCTCTTTTGAGGACTGTGACCATAACGCCCATCAGTTTTCGGTACTGCACACACACACACGGCATTATTTCCCTTTTTCCAGGCCTGTTTTCCTGTTGTTGTTGTTTTCATCTCTACAGATGTTAAGCTGCTTGGCTCCTGCTCTGAGTCCATGCAAAACTACCACACTGGGTCTCAAGCCTTCACTAGAGTCTTGGGTTTTCTTCTTGTCACCACATGAATAATAATGCCTACCATGCTCAGTTACAATGAAGTAATAGCAGACACAGTACTACTGACACAGTAAAGGCAATAAATACAAATAAAGCAGAAAGGGGCTTAAACTGGACTTGACTCGTCAGGCTCGCAGAGCACCACCACCCCCCGCCTGGGGGGAGCAGCCACCTCAGGCCGCAGCCCCTGACACAGCGGCAGGGAGGGTGCTGCCCCGGGGCTGCCAGAAGACTTGGGGGGGTGGTTTCTAAAATCTTATTTTAAGTTGATTACTGTCTCCCGTTGTAGGGCAACCGTGGAAGAATCACAATAAAAGCCACAAATCAGACCTGTTATTGAAGAGGAAGTGAAAAAAATAATATTTTGATTCCAGACCTAAATTTAGACCACGACAATTTTTAAGCGAATTCTCGAAGTAGTGAGCAGAGTTCTTTCTCACCTCTTCTTGTTTACAGTCTCTTAGACTGGGATCCCACACTACCAGTGTCACACAGGATGTCATTTTTTCTCTTGGCAAGTAAACACATGTGAAAGAGAAGGCATTGCATTTATAATGATAGCAACAGAACTCGCTAACATAGTTTTTACCAGGTTCCAAAGGGACAACGTCAGCTTTCTGATGTACTACGCAATGTCTCTTAGCTTCACATGTGTTTTTCCACCCTGCTGAGCACAGTTTAAAATGCAGAAGTACCATAATTCAATATTAGACTATTTCACAGTACCATTTGAGTTCAGAACAGAAGAAACAACATTAAAAGCAGCGAAATAAATCAAGTGAATCATCTGAAAATAAAATTAGGGCATAAATAAAACAAAAGTAAGGCCAGGAAGAGACAGACTGTCTCCTCTTTTCCTCTTGGGACAGATTTCTTTTAGTATGGCTTCAGTCACTCGCCGTGACATTTCCTGGGACTCCCCGGAGCCCTGGCAGCCGGGCCGGGATGGAGCAGAGAAGTTGGAAGGCACCACGTAGCATTTACTTAGCGGGAAACATGGGAAAACAGCCGCGCTCTTAGAGCACGGGATACCTGTGCATTTCCTAAGGACTGTCTTAACCATTGATTTAAAGTGTAATTAGTTTTCAAGCATCTTTTTGTTCTTTGATTTTTTTCTTTTTTAAAAAAAAAACTCAAAACGCATCTGCTCAGCACTTTTGTACATCAGCTCTCTCTCACCCTCGATTCTCCCCGAGTCAGTTTCTCTCCCTCCAGCACACAGCCAGCACCAGGCTGCTCACCTCCTGCTCCTAACTCAGCTCCTTCATTTGAAATAATTTCCCCATTTCTCCTCAGATATTATCCGCAATGATGGATGGTCAGTCGCTGCTCTGTTCCTACGGCAGCTGGCACCAGGAGGGAGAGGCAGGGCTGCTGCAGAGCACCCGAGCCACGCTCCCACCAAAAACACAGAGCCAGACTCCACTTCAGCCACTCCTCGAGGACGAGCAGCGAGGGCTGGTGTGTCGGGGGGATCTTGGTGTTTAAAAGCCAGAGCTCACAGCACAAACAAGTTTGGAGATTGCTTTCTGGCATGAAAGGGGATTTTGAGGGGTTCCTCTTCCTCACCAGGGTACACACCCTGGTTTGGGAGGGAATGATTTGACATTAGCAAAATACAATAGCAAGAGGTACAGTTTGTCCTAAAAGAGACAGAGAGAGAAATGGAGTTATGCTAAAGGCAGTCCTGAAGGGAGCAAACTTCTGTTTCTTGTAAAAGAAATGAAAGGTTATTACTTCTACATGACAAGAATAACATTTTAACATTCTCCTTTTCAATAATAGCAGCTAAATTCTCACAGGATTCAATGTTTACACTCAAAAATCAATTTTTCCCTTTTATTAAAAAATTATGTACAGTAAATTGCCGCTACAACACAGTCTACATTGTTTAACATACCCTGCTTTGATTTACTGTTCCATTCATAATCTGCTGATGATTAAGCGTCTCAAAAACAATCCACTAGCCTTTCTAAGTGATATCAAGTTGTTTGTTTTTAATCTGCTGAAAATCATCCTGTAGACAGATGCATTATTGAGGAATTACATTTTAATTTATTTTCATGCAGTGCCTGTGATGGGCATTTGGATTAACCGAGTATGATAATGCTTCTTTATGCCTGTATCTATTCAAATCAGAAATTACCTGCATACACCGTCTCTGATGGTGGTCAAAAAATGTACAAAGAACTGAGAACAGTGCTTCTTAATATCACACAGCCCTGCTGCTCATCAATGAGTCTTTTTCTGTTCTAATGCTTTTGTCATGTATATGAAAGTCATTATGTAGTTTAGAAAACAGGAGATGAAGTGAAAGAGGAAGATCAGGAACCTGGGATGCATTAATATTCTACCAGCGTCAAAGATATTTCCCTCGAGGGGCTCCTACAGGCCACACTGTTATTACAGTGCCTATCCATTATCTTGTGCTGTACTTGGTATTAAGACAATAATGGAGAGAATAGGATTATGTGCAGATGATAGGAAATGCGAAGGCAATTCAGCAAGATAGGAAATGAATGGAGACATGATTCTTTCATCGAAGCTAGGGATGGTTTAGCATAGGGTAAGGGAGAAGATAAATGAAGCAAAATGAAATCTTTACAGGTTAGCTAGGGTAAAACTAGTGTTTACATAGAATCCGATGAGTTTAACCTTTTTGATACAGAATATCGCACCATCTTTCTTTAATGCACCCGTGTATATCCCTTCAGAGGTCTGTTTTAATCTGAAACTTACTCGACACACATGGGGAAACGGCCAGTGTTAATTCGATAGAGGTGGCCTTATACAGTGGATAACCCTTTAATTCACTCTACAAAAAGGAAAATTCTTATCACCACTCCAGGTTTCTGTTTTTCAACTGCAGGCTAAAAAAACTGTCTCCTGCACAAACTGCCTGCTAAACAAACAGACAAAATAAAATCAAAACTGCAGTAAAGAAGGATCGAGCATAACTGAATCTCTGATCCCACTTCTAAATGCTCACGTTGTTTCACTATTGCACACTTTTAATTCCTCAACCCAAAGCCTGTGGCTGATACCTAGTAACAAAGGCTAATGATTTTAGGAGGCCAGCAATGCATTATGATGGTGATAAACAAAGACAGGACCAGGCTCTGTCATTTACAGACGTTCCCCTGGCTTATGTCTGCCATTTTTTTTTAATTAGGATAAATCACATACACGCATTTGTTATAACAGCACAACGCCAACAGAGATCATTTTTGCTCCCTAAAGTACAACAGCAATTTTCTTCTTTTTAAGCAGTGCTTGGAGGCTTCCCTGCCTTCGGGTTAAAACCCAACGTCCTTCGGCAGCACGATGTGCGCAGATGCAGGCAGGCATCGCAGCGGCGCCAGGCAGCTCCCACAACCCCGCAGCACACGCGCTGCCTACGGGCTTGATTGTGGAACGGGAACAGTTTGCAAAGCAGCGATTAACGTGCACTTCCCAGAACCCATCCTCCAACCTGTGCTCTCCAAGTCAAACCCAGCACCCTCGCTAGCGCTCTGGCTGCCAAGTGAGGCAACGTGCCCTCACGCAGAGCAGGGCTCGGCACCAGAAATGCTTGTGCTATCGGCCTCAGCACGCATCTCCTTGCAGGCCTGGCCCTGTGGTGTGGGCGGCCGCCAACGTGGCTCCATGCTGCTCTCTGCTGTCTCCTGCTCACCAGCTTTTCTGCTGCTCCCTTTGTCTCAGCCCCGCCGTTTGCCCATCGTGGCTTAAATATTGGCATGCCTTGGCTGGCGGTGCTGGCTGAGCCGCAGGGCCGTGCGTGTTGGCTGCAGGCCCTGCTCGTGACTGGGCTCCCCCTGCTCACCCCGCAACCTCGCCCCTGCCTGCTTGCCCAGCGAGGCTGTTCTTGTGGAGTTTTTTCATCCAAAAATTAGTAGAAAATGAAGCTACAGCCCAGCACAATTACCATGAATGTGACACAAGGACCTGGTCCCCACCAGCTGGGCTGGACCCAGCACTGTACATCCCCAGAGACAATGAAAGACAGGCAAGGAGCTGCTGTGACAAACCCCAACAGAGGAAGGCTGGAAAGTGACAAATTGCAATACTGGCACACAGGGGGCTGGTAGCCCAAGAGCATTCCACATACAGAAAATAGCACAGGTCCACATAGCATGGGGTAAAGTAAGCAAAACAACCCAGCTCTGAGCTCACCTTGTACCAGTGACATCCTCCTTTACATTTTTTCTCCTTCCCTGTGATTAATACACATTAAATTCAGCCCCTCCACGCTTGCGTTTCACTGCAGCAGGGGCATGGCTCCAGCTGAAGACAGGTCCCTCCTGGCTGCCCCGGGAGTGAGCACAGCATCGCCCAGTGCCCAAGACCAGCTTTTCCGACAGACATCTGAGAGAAGGCATTTCTGTGAGAAACACAGAATTGGCAGATTTAGGGAATTAGGAATATACCCATGAATTCTCCATAAAAGACAAATACAGGAAACTACACAGCAACAGTGAAGCTACATGTCAAGGGTGCCCCTTCACAGGGACACGTTGGCTGCACCAGGGTGCTCTGTTTGCCCCCTCACACTGGGCAATGCCACATACCCCAGAGACATTGCTAAAAACACTGCAAAGTAAACTGTCCACGTAAGAGTGGACCAAACTACATTGTACAGCTGGCTGCTGACCTGAAGAAGAATGTTTATGACCCTGTTTTAATGTTACTTAAGATAATGGACACATTTATATAAATGTCTCATTATGTTTTGAATTAAGTAGAGCCTAGACTGTCCCATAACAACACATGGGGGCAATGAGAGATAATAACACATTATATCTTTTTATGTCATCACCTCAGTCTCATGCAATACTACTAGTTTTTATATTACCAGAAGTAGTTAACAAGGACGGTCAGTTTAATCAATCTGTTTTCCTTACTACTTTTTACTTGTCCGTTGCTTTCTCAGCTGAATGCAGACTTACTCATGACTGAGAGAAGCGTCTTTGTGAGTTAAACTTCACCCATTTCTTACATTAGTATTTTGTATCAGAAATTAAAGGCAATCAGTTGATGAAGCCACTTCCAAAAAATACGGATTAAGCACTTTCCAAATCGCTTCTTCAGGTGTGATTGCGCTGAATGACCCCAAGGGTGCCCCAGCATGGGGCCAGATCCACTGCTTTGGTTTGCCGCACCGTATTTTATTGTCTGATTTCAGAAACAGGTTGGTGATTTTTCAAGGGGAAAAACCCCAGGAGGGTTTTGACCTAAGGCTGAGAGCTGTGCGAGTGATGCCACAGCCAGCTTCCCAAAAGCAACTCACGCCCGGAGCTCTGCAGCCAGGCCTAGCAGCGCCCCGTTCCCGTGCCTCCAGCCTTCCCCTCAGGAAGGGGCTGCCTTAGCCCTGTGGCTCCTTTGTTCACAGGAGGCCCTCATACCAGGGACGTGGCAGGAGGGCGTCACTTGCTGGGTATGACGTTATGATGTGACACAAATGGGGACTCACACACCCCTCACAGCCTCTCTCATTCAACTCTGGCCAAAGCTTGTGAGTCCTCATCTGCTGGGCCCTGCGGGTGTGCAGGTGGAACAGCGTCTTTCAAGCTGGCCACAAACTGGACAGCCCTGGAGATATTTCAGCTTCTCAAGCCCATATTCACATATTCAAATCGGACGAGTAGGGATCAGTAAAATTGTTATAAATTGTTATAAAAAAATGCTATAATTCAATGGCTACAGTTCACTCTCACATGGAAATTCCAGGCTTGAGGAGATTGTTTTCTTGCTCGCTTCCCCCAAGGAACATGTACATAGGCTAGAGAGCCAAGGTTTACGGGAGGAGGCAATATCTTTTATGAGACCAGCTATTAGAGTTGGGGGAAAAATAGACAAGCAAATAAGCCCTTCTTTAGGTCTGAAACAGAGGTTACAAACTGCAGTAAAAGCATGTTGGGAAGACGTGCTCTGGGATGAAGTTATTATATTATCAATTAGATGATATGAGAGGAAAGGACAACTAGCACCTGTGGAGCAGCAAGCAGCTCCTGCACGGGGAGCCATGTTGAGGTCACTCACTCCTGCGGGACAGAGAAATGAGAGAAACAGAAAAACAAGATAGTCGGATACAATTGAAAAGTTAGCAGGAAAGGAATGAAAATTATAATGTCATAAACCAACCTCTCTTTTGGGTCCTTGCTGCTCAGCCTCTTCATTTGCAGGTTTTTCCTTTGGTTTGTTTTGTAAATCTGCTTTGAAAACCAGAATGCCAGAATGGGTAGATTATTTTCTGAAAAATGTACATCCTGTGATAATGGTGTTTCTGTACCCCTTGATTGCCTGAAGGAAATAATTTTGGTGTGTAGGGCTCATCAAGTTTCCACTCACACCATTTCCAAAGCCCCAGCCTGTTACAGTACTGGTACCTATGTGCAGGATGCACATGCTGTGGAAAAAATATCCTGACTACAAAAAGACTACACAGTAGTGCCACATTGTCTCTTAATTGTTTTGATATTTTTGTGATAAACATATACTATTAATCAGTGTCGTGTCCCCCCCCCCCCCTTTTTTTTTTAATGGCTTTGATTTTATTCATTGAATTATTGAAAAAGAATTTACCTACGAGCAGCAGATTAGCTGTTTCTTTTCTGCTTTGCCTAATACATTCAAAATCGTTCTGGACGCTGTCATAAAGGCCAGTCCAAAACACTTTTTACTATGCAATCCTGTCTATGGAAATAAATAAATAAATAAATGTATTTTTGAAACAATTTCTTCTGTAATAATTAAGACCTAAAATTTCATAAAAATTTTAAAATACCGGTTATAGAAATGAACGTCCCCTTTTGCTACCCCCTTTACAAAGCAGAAATACATTATATATACTGCTTGCCATAAGAACAGCTTCATTGCTAAACGAAGAGCTCAGAACATCTTTGTGAACATGAAATGATGCCTGAAATAGTAAATACTCCATAATTTAACTGTACCCTGCCTACCAACCTGTTGAATCCTTACTCTGGAAAAAGGATAAGTTTAGAAGCACAGAGCAAGCAAGAAAATAATATCTTGGATTACAGAAACATTACCAATTCTCATCTTAGACAGGGATTCAACCTTGTTTTGTTGGATCCAAGAGACATCAAATGCCACCTTTCTGCTGACCCCAACAACTTCCAGCTCAGACCCACCACCTCATTAAGATGATTCCAGTGTTTCCAAGCATACAGCTGCTATGGACAAAGCTGTCCATAACAAATGACCACTATCTATACCCAATTCCCTTAACTATAAAATATATTAAAAGGGAATTACAGACTGCATTTATTAAAACAGCTAACAAGGACAACAAAGAAAGCATAACATCAAGATGAAGCACATTTAACCAGAAATATTTTGCTTCTGCTAGCATGCACGTGGTTCACAGATAGTGCATTATTAGTCTGATACCCATGAACTGACACTCCCGCTTGTTTTCATTTCTCCTCTAATTGTAAGGAGCCTCTGAGTGCAGTGTGCCCATCCAGCAGCACCCCAAGAGCCTTTTCCACTGAGAGCTGTCTCCTTTCAGAGCGAGCACCGAGGATGCTGATGGCTCTCAGACCTGCCCAGGATGGGGCCAGAGATTGTGGGGGCATTAGTACCTTAGTTCCCCACTCCACTAAGGCCAACTCATCTAAGCCCATCAAAAGACCTTAAAGGGAGTGCTTTTGTACATCTAAAATAAGGCTGTATTTTGGTTGACATCATTTACCCTCTTCTGAAAGACAACATTTTCCGTGGCAGGTGACAAGCACCACCTCCATGCTCTACTGTAGATGCCGCTAATTAAACCACAGTGAAATTCAGATAATTAGCAACCTTTTCTAACACGGCAGGTTACTTATTCTCAACCTTTTTCCAGATGAAATCGTGTTCCAACATTTAAAAAGTCTACTACTTTCCATGCTTTTAAAAGTGTTTTCTGTTCTAACAGTAAGAAGAGGAGAAAAGCACACAGAGCAGATGACATAGGGTACTGAAAGCAGGGGAAGCATTTATCAGCAGTGTTTCTTAGCATTTTGCATCACTTGACCACAGTCTCTCATCATAATGACATGGCATTTTTATTACACTTTAAAAACAAAAGTATATTTTAACAGTAGATATACAGGCTCAATGCCTATATATCCTTGGCAGAGACTCTTCTAACTTTCAGAATGTATTACACTACCAAAATCTGGTATGTGGTGAATGCTCTAATACAACACATGTTGCTGATGTTTCTGTAGAAGCGGACTTGCTTATATTTAGGGTTAACGTAGAGATGGCATAATTACTGGTGTGGTTGCATGCCTACCCCTTAACATATACTGTGTATCCACCAAAACCATCTCTTGCTCTGCTGACGGAGACCTGCCCATGTATGTCCATTTAAACCTATGCATCCCTACTGACAGTTCAGGAGATGAATTAATTTTTTTTTTTAAGATAAAAAAAAAAAAAAAAAAAAAAAAAAAAAAGTTGTAAACCAGGAGGTTTGGTTGCAGGTCTTGCATAAAGGAACTGCCACTTTTGCCTTCTCGCTCTAGAATATCTATGGCTATTGGTCAAAACAGTAATCATAGCAGAGAACACAAAAAACTTCCTTCACCTTTTTCTCCTGAATTACAACCAGAGCTGTCCCCTCATCCGCTTCCAGCCTCTCTCTGCAGCATTTAGCTGGGTTCTGAAAAGGTACAAAGCAGGACAGGGTTGCCAGAGCTACTGGGCCGAGGGACCACAGCTGAGCCTCACTCAGTACACTGCAATTCATCTGGGCACTGGACAGCACGGCTGCAACTTTTGCCCTCTGCTGCCTAAGGTCTTTGAACATCCCTAATTACCAGTAGTCAGCTGTTCTCCCCCTTCTTCCTCCCATACGCACCTCTAATCACACTTCTCCCTCATCAAGCTGAGAGCTCTGCAGGGGTTAACCCTGAAAAATTTTTACAGTAAAGGCAGCTTTTATTGTAGTGGCAATTACAGAAAAAGAAAAAGCAATTTAGTCCTTTATGTAGCTCACAGTTTCATTAATGCCATACACTTTTAGCTGACTGAAGTTGTTATGCATTAACTCAAAAAGGCAGGGTACGCAAACACTGCTAAAAAAAAAAAAAAAAAAAAAAAAAAAAGCAGGGCAAACTTTAACTTCTCAAATACAGGCTTAATTCCTCAAATACCAGTAATGCTTTTTATATGACAGCTTTATTAGTGTTCTAAGCTTCAGGCCAAACTCACTGTGAAGTAAACTGCTCAAATGAGCCTGCAGAAACAAGGAAGAAAGATTTAAACAATCTGCAAAGAACCCCTCGTACCTCTTGTTTTAGTGGGGAGCTCTGCTTCTGCTGCTTCCTGCACCTTCCATAACCTCAAATGGTGACAAGAGGAATTTAGAAAAAAAGGCAATCCACCGCAGCAGTAGTGGTTGCGTGGCAGCACAGACCTTTCACTGTAACCCATACAGCCTGTGCTTCCCCTCCTCTAGGAATGGCAACATACAAAACAGCAGCCCTTCAGCATTTCTGGTGCACCCACTACGTTTCTGCATGTATTTTCCTTCACTAAGAGATTTCTTCAGCCACAGAAAGGAACAGCCCGCTGTGCTCAGCGCTGCTAGATCATCTTATGTTAACCCATGGCAACTCACCAGCCCAACATCATCTAAGCATAAGCTGATTTGCTGAACACCAAGGCCTGGTATGGAAGACCAAGAAGTTTCTGTGGGACTTCCTGTTCACAGTAGCTTCACAGAGTTGTCAACAGTGTCCCAAAACAGCTGGTACTTACCATTCAGGAGGCAAGCATCATTCTGAAGAAATCTTCCGTTACATTTGCCTTGGTAGCCAGGTGAATCGGACGAGCAGCAGCAAAAACTGGGATGCCCCTGGGTATCAGTGGTGCTCTAAGCTGCTCAAAAGTGGACTTCCATAATCCTGGTTTCTGCCAACATTTTGCACCATTGCATGCCTCCAGCACTATCTTGTCCTGTCATTGCCATTTGTCTGACATTAAAAACATTCCTCAAAGAAAACTGTTCCAAAGACATGCTGGAAAACTGGCTGGTCAGTGTTTCTCCTCCCTTTCTTCCCATCAGCTATCAATTGCAAGTTCTACACGCAAGTTCAGAGATGCTTCTGGGATTCTGCTAATACAGACATTGTGTCAGGCAAATTTCTCCAAAGTGACTGGTATCATTTTATATCTTTGGACTGAAGAAAAGCACAGATGATGATTACACGAAGACTAATCACAGAGATTATTTTTGCTGACATTCAAGTCCCAAAATTCCAGAGTTTGGAATTCTGAATGAAGAGCCATTGGTGTTGTAGTGTCCAACACGTGAGCAGATATCAAGCACTTATTCTGAGGCCTTCCAAATATTTCTGGGCAGTACAGTTGCAAACAAGAAATTAACTCTGTTACGCTGTGGGATCAGGGTATGTAAGTGCAGGTTACGAAAGAGTTCTCACCTATCACTTCACATTGTTACACAAAAACCCACATCAAGTTACGGGCACGACTACATTTTAAATAAAGCTTGTACCATACCTCAGTGTATAGGTTTTTGTTTGTTTGCTGCTTGTTTTTTTTGTTTGGATGGTTTGGGGGGAGAGGGGGGTGGTCTTTTTTTTTTCCCTGCAAGGGGTCATTCAGGCAAGTTAAGATGAGTCAACTAAACCCATGATAATAATGCATGTAAGTTAAAATACATTAAATTCCTGTGTGGATATTGTCACTGAGAAGTGGTCTGACTTTAGTGTAAAAGAGGATTAAGCTACCATGAACTAAGGCCGTTTTCCTTCTGAATTAGATCATCCACAGAGGAGCTTAAAGCCCTCTAGCTTTGATGCGCTTACTTCACACTTTTCATTCTTCTGAATTTTCCTGCAATTGGAACAATCCCTGTTTAAACAAAAATCTCCCCTACTATATATTTCTGGTTGATGTTAAACTAAACTACATTTCCTGCTTACCTGGTTCGCAAATGTCTTGTAATAATAATAATAATAATAATAATTAAAAAAAACAGCTAATGCTGTTTTGCAAGTAGCAGAAAGAGACATCCTTTTGTAGAGGAAAGTGACAACAGCATGCCCAGAGCCTGGGACACCCAACAGATCACCAACTTCAGTGCTCAACTTAGCTGTTGCAAATCTTGAAAAGCAAACAACAAAAAACACAACTTTATATCAGTCTTATATCCCATCTGAAAACATCTCTTTAGATAGCAAAAGTCAGACAAACAAGGCAGTCTCATGAGACGAGGTTGTGATGGAAAGCATCTGGCAACTGTCCTCTAAAAGAATGAGCGGGGCAGGCACGGCACTGGGGTGCCCTGTCACCGAACAGAGGATACATTTTTAGAGGTTAAATAAGGTGCATTCTGAAATTTACCCATCCCAGCCTAACAGATGAAATGCTAACTAATGAACAAGGAAGAATAAACACTTTTGCAGCCTGAAACCAACTCAGGTGTTAGTTTATCTGAATGATAAATTTTACATGACTAAAAGGAAATTGATACAATTCATGTTCCCAAGTCTTGATAAGCAATTGAGATGTGGCAAACAAACACAAAGAAAATAAAGTAAAATATATATGTATATTAAAAAAAAAATTCCCCTTGAACAATAAATAGCAGGTTGGCTTCAAATGGGTCAGGGAACAGACAGCACTAACTATGATACTAAAAGTTATTTTTGTTGTAAATGCTGCCTTTAGTTTTCCCCACAGCAGATATAGGCACATATCGGTAATTCATATTTTGCACTAACATATCCATTACTATTCCCTACAGATCTGAGCTACTAACTGCAATAGAGGGAAAGTTTAAGAAAAATCTAACATAGGCAGAGGTGTTGAGCTTCCATACTTCATTTTTCATCATTTCCACTGTTTGCCCTTATTATTCCTTGACCTTCTCAAACACAAAGAGAAAGGATCTGCCTACTCAAAGAGGACTGCAGCTGCCAGCCCCACTGCTGTCCTCACACCTGCAATCCAGATGTCAGCTACAGCAGCAGCCCCAAGCTCCTGGAGGAGGAGGCAGCTCTGCTGCCAGCAGTCCTGCAGGAGAGCACTAGGAACTGCTGCTGCTTCGACTCCAGGCTGGCTACGATCATCTCCTGCATGCATCTCCAAAGAAGTAGTAACAAGTCCAGGTTTCTGCACACTATAGTCTTACAGCGCTTCACCAGTGAAAATCTGGGTAGTTTCTCTGATCTTGCGATGGTACTCTGAGCTACATCGGGCTAAGTGACAGACAGGTCTGGTACCAGAATCTGTCACAAATTCAGCAAAAGTAATAAAGCTGCAAGGAAAAGACTGTATATTTATTGCTCATGAACTAGGGAATATGCTACATTCACATGTGCTGGTAGAACGTATTAAAATGGCTCAATCATTTCCTGCAAGAAAACAGGCCGTTCAGATCATTTTTCTACAGGTCTCTCCTTCACAATTGCACAAGCCAAGCCAGAAGGAGCACCCCTACAAGTCCACAAATGTAAGACCTTTCATACTAGCTTATAGCACAGATTTCTGCTTGCAAGTTACTTTCCTGACATATCCACCCAGCATGCTGGGATTGCGGTTTGCACTGCACTGTATTAAATCATTTTGTTATTATTATAATAAAGATGTATTTGATCCATACAGCTGAATGTTTCCCCATGCAATGACTCTGGAGAGCAGACTCACTGGAGTGAAAATTAACAACTTTGTCACCCTGTACCTCTATCTGACCTGGCCTGAATCTTCTTGCATGCCTGCAGAGCCCCTCAGCATCCCTCCCACCACCCTGCAACCCCACATCCCAAGGGATGATATGAGAGCTCTGCCTGGAAGGGGACTGCTCCTTCTTCCAGGCTGCCCTGACTGCCAGGCACACTGCAAGCCACAAGGGTTTGTCTCTCCTCGATCTATCTTCCTTCTCCACTTGCTGGGTTATGCTAGCGATGGGGTTTGAACTGGGACCGAGCTAAGATGTTTGGCCTGAACCACCCAACGTACACATTCCAGGTTCTTCTGTCTGGCACAGTGGGAAGCTTCTGCATCACAGGGAAACATTACCTGGGGGTATGTGTGCCTGCAGACATTCATTCCATATTCCTCTTGCAAAACTATCTTCAGGATCTACACCACTCTATGATTACCTGAATGCCACTCAATCTACCTCTAACTTGAGTAGCCTACGTATATTTGCATGTATATTGTAAGCATTATACTAAATGAGATGGGACTGCCTGTGTAATCATGCCATGACTTTCCCTCAGGGAAACCTGGTAAAATTATGTTCCATTACATTTGTAAAATACTACCCATTAAAAGCAGGAATAAAACTTTTATGTTCATGTGAAACAAAGCAGAAAAGATTCTCCACCCTGTAACTTATATCAATTTTGATATGAAAGAACCATTTTCCAGGCAAGCAGGGATTTCGAATTTGAGTTCCGTAACACGCACTTTCAGCTTTGATAGCTTGACTGTTAAGCCTCTTCCCAAAATTCTTTTTTCTTAATATTATAAAAAAACACAGATCAAAAACAGTTCATCTGCCTTGAAGAGAAGAGACAGTAAGTGTGGAAAAATCTTTCTTGGTGAGCTTTCCTTATTTATAGCAGTCTATGTCACAAAACAGAAAAAACTGTTTCCTATACAGTAGTGTTCAGTGTCCTTTACTCTTGCTGCTGCTGAATTCATTGTTTTAATTCCTTGATGCTCTGGCAAACTTTCAAGTATGCCATAGGAGAATTTTGAAAATGAAGCATTCATTTAGAAGTCACGCAGTGGTGATATATACACACAGCTTCAATTTAAACCATTATTGCGTACCATCCTTTTCCTTTTATAATAATCCATTAAATGCTTTCAAGTATGGAGAAGGAATAGCAACCTGTAGATCTGAATGGAGCCCAGATGACCTATAAAACACATCCTGCCTCACTGCCTGACTTGTTCCAGCTCTCATCGCTAATGGTTGCTATTGTTATTCCTCCATCCAGACAACCACACACATCAATTATACCTTCTTCTGGGTCACGAATACATTTTCTTAGGCAACCTTTTTGTCTTAATGCATAACGCTTTTTCTTCAACCTGTGAACAAAGTTGAAGGTCTCAATACAAAGAAGAAAAAAATTTACTTTTTCTTAAACTGTGTTGATAATTGGAAAACATCTACATGAAGAATCAGAAGATACGGCTTTCTGAACTATTTCAAAGTGCAGGTTTAGACCATATATTGTCTCTCTATTACACCAAATGCGCTGGGCAGCACTCCGTTGTAGGTGAACATTTTTTCTTTTGTTATACCACTCCCTGGCACCACAGCTGTAATTAAATGTCCTTTGCCTTCTCTATTTTATGTCACTTACAGTTCAGTCATCTTAATTGGACTTTCCTTGGTATACAAATGCCTGGCTCAGAAGCAAAAGTTTTCCTCTGTGAAGCAAACTCACTCTGAGCTCTCTATGACTCTTTTAGAGAAGAGAGGGTGGCAGCTGCACACGTTTCAGGAATTCCATCACCACACTGTGAGAACCATGTTAATTCCCAGCCTCCCAACCCTTCCACCCAATCTGTGCTTTCACTCACCACATTTTTAAGAGAGCTTTGTTTTTAATCCATGTGAGGACAGAGGTAGCCTTAAAGCAAAGCTGAAGCTGGAGGGGAGGCCATAGCTCCGCATTCCTGCGCTTCACCTGCTCACCAGTTTTAGGTCTTTACAGCAGTCAGTGGGACCCATTTAGCAGAATCCTATTCAGATCTACAAAAACCAAGGGATAAATATTATTTTAACAGGGGTTTCTGGTTGGCTGATCGGTTTGTTTGTTTGCAAAGGCAAGGGGGTGTGTTAAGTTTAAACTTTATTATAACTAAGCCTATATAAATGCAAATACTGTTTCTGTAGATATAATTTCATAAAGCAAAACTATCCACAATCTTTAGCAGTGAAATTCAAGTGGCAACTGTGACAAGCAAAGAAAAATGAATGCAGTTAACTTCAGCCATCCCTGCTCATCTGAAAGCTTGTGTCAGTTCCTAAATAAGCTTTTCATTTTTCTATTCAGTCTGCTGATCTTTGTTGATTTACAGCATGAATGAGCATGGCACATTGCAACTTGTATAGTATATTTTTCCTAAATAATAAAACATTTATTGCAGACCCATCAAGCCTGCTACCAGCTTTGAATTATTATGGCTGTGAAGTGCCATGTTAACAACTCATTTACATTGCTGCAGAAGACTCTGCATTAACACCACACATAATTTAATCCCAATCACGAGAGGGGACTCCTCAGAATATATCCCGAGTTGATAAATTACAGCTTGATGCCATTTTTCTAATCAACCTCTTCCCAAGATCGGGCTGCCTCCATCAAGTCCATCCCACCCCTCGCTGTGCACAGCGTACAGATTGCAGCTGAATGAGCCACTTCCATGTGCCCTCCACCTCAGCCAGCCCCAGCTTCAGGTCCTTCCTCTGCTGGCAGAAGAAAAAGGAGAAGAAAGTATATTTAGAGCTGCAATGATGTGATGCTGCCACTCACGCCTGCTGCAGGTTTCCAGAGGAAATATCAGGAACATCAGGAAGAAGTAGGAACATCACCGGAAGAAGCTCCTGCTGCTGTACTCACATGGGTGACTAAAACAATTAAAATATATGTGCACATTAAAAAGTGGAGGGGAAATCCCCCAGGATATACGTTATTCTCCTAGCGCTCATCAGAAAAGATCCTGTTCTTGCATATGCTCCTGAAGTAGGTTGGATGGTATTGCAAAGCCTGTTTTAGGCAACCATAAATAAAATTATAACAGCCAAACTTCACTGAAAAGAAAAGTGAGATTAAATGTGTGGATTTTAAAATGATATATAATGTTTAAGGAGTAATCCAAAATACCAGTGGTTTAATGCCGACGATAACTCTGACTTATTGTACGGAAGAGCCTGCCTGGAACAACGCAACTTCATTTTTAATTGGGTAAAACAAACTTGTATAGAAGTAGAAAGCATCATTTATAAACATACTCTAAGACCGTACCCAATTCATCTCCCTGTTTTCTACCTCACTAAATACAGGTTCAGGTTTATAAACCAGGCCTATAGCTCTAACACTCACAGGCAACAGGTTTCTTCTCAGCCATGATCTACCACAACAGGTCTGGCAAAGCAAGTGGATTTGGAGGCAACTTTAAAATCTCTGGTCTGCAGCTGCTTTGAAAACTTCACGGGTGAACGTTATTAAGCACTGACCACTCGGTTTGTGTCTCCTTAGTCAAAGACCATGCCCGGCTTAACTCCTCTTTCGAAGAGGATTATTTGGCACACACAGAACGAGCTGAAACCCACCTTCACATGAGTGTCCTGCACGTTGCAGCAATTGCCCTGTGGCCACAGCGAGGCGGGAGCCGACACAGCAGAGGAATGGGGATGCTGTTCAGCACGCAGGGGACATGCTACAGTTGCCTCAGAGATGGTGGTGTGGTGGCAGAGTGGGCACAAGCTCCATGACACACAGCACAGCTGCCACGTCACCCTGATGCTTCTCTGTAGCTAGCTCTGCCGCAGTATCCTCAAAATAGGCTTACCGACCCTAAATATAATTTTGCATGGACCCCTGGGGACATGCTCATGTGCATCAAATGTCCAGGTTACAACCACTTCTGCATTGCAATACCTAGGTTTTGCTAAGACACACACAAGCCAATACACAAGTGATTGTTCCTAGAGGCTTGTGGGCTTATGACTTTTATAAATAAGACCAAGAAAACAACATTGCAACAGTATTGTTTCAAGGTCTTAAAATTTACTTCAGTTACTTATGAGAAACACTGCCTTTTCTGAACACCATTTAGTTTGTGTCCAGTAGGTCCAAATTCTTCCTGCACAATCTTACTTTGTTATCTAATAAATTGCAAAAGACATGTTGCTAGCCTCTCTAGTTCTCTCTGGACCAAGATTTCCCCAAGAAATGCTTTGTACCACATCAGGCACCAGTATTTGGCTGTGATTATTTGAATAATATGATCCCCTTGGTCTTTTCTTAAGACATTTCAAGGTAGGTGAACCTATTAGCATGCTAAAGTGTCACTGTCATTTTCTGAATCCTTGAGATTGCTTATAATAGAGGACAGAATTTTTCTTCTTATCTATTAGCTTCACTTGCAAAAACGTTGTTTTTCTTTTTTCCTGTAGAGAAAATGTTAGTTTTCTCTGTAGTGCCCCAGGATGAGTACTGACTCTATTCACTTGAAAAAGACACCTACTCGAGCTCCATTTCCACCTGCTTCCAGGAACAGACTACAAACCAGCCAAGTGCAGCGCACCTTACCATCTGAAACTAAACAAGCCAGCACCTTGCCCCTGAAAGTTGCCTCTCTCGGTCCAGCAAATCCAACCAGACCATTGAAGGTAAGCATGCTACATCCAACAGGTGCTGTCCTAACTAGCATCGGCGAGGGACAGCAGAGGCCATAAGAAAGCAGTAGCCATACAGTACAAACTGCTAAATCTGTTCGTTAGAGAAGTACTCCTGCACATGAGGTCACTTTGTTATTCTGAAAATCATATGATTGAAAACTACAACCATAAAAGCCCTATCTTACCAACAAGTGGCATTTAATATATTAAATCTAACGCAATTTCAACGTCCCTTCCACATGAATACACTTCTTCTGCTTTATTTCACGTAAATTACCCAGTTAAAAAATTATTTGAACAGGAAGGCACAAATAAGGGAGCATTATTGTTTGCTGGTTGACTAGATAAGGAGTTAAACATCTAGAGGTGAAGTGGAGGACAATTAACGTTCTAGCCTGCTCAATTATCACACAATGCCCACCTCTCAGGGAATTACAGTTATTATGATCTACTCCTATGAATAAATGAGAATTTCAGCTCTCAGAGGGAAATGTAATAGTTTTTGAAATAATCTTTTCATGAGATTGTGGCTTTATCAGTTATATTTTAGAGTCAGTATAAACACTTGTGTATCATAGGATAAGAACTAAAGACACACTTGTAATTTTAATTTTTGTTCTCATATTCTTAGTTCATTTCTCTTTATTCTAGAAAGCAAAGGAAAAATTAGATTACTTTTTCAAGTTTTCTGCTTTTGTAAAATATTACCAGAAATCTAATATCCCAATAAAGATATAAATAATGATTTGAGTAACATAAATTCGACACAAATGGTTTTCCAATGCAAATGAACACCCAATGAAAGTAGTCTTGATGACACTCAAGTGTTGAAACACTTGAGGGAAATTCAAATACAGCTTCAAAGATAAGGAAAAAAACAAAGAGGACATTTCAAATTTCATGTGATCTAGTAAAAATGTTTGTATTAAATTTTATATAAAAATATTCTTTGTTGAATATTTGGATGGGAGTTCTTCGAGCCTTTATCAACAGAATTGCTGATTTTCTCTACAGTTGCCAGACTTTCATGGTCATTTTCTCAGCAGACAGAACAAACCTAAATATATGATAGTTTTAAAGCAGCCTGACCACAAAAGAAAGCTTCAGGAGGCCCAAATAGTGGACCATATGTGATATCAAATGGGCAAGCCATTAACATCAGCTGTGAACATATTGTACCAACTGGGAATGAAAATAAAACATTCAACTACCAACTGTTATAATCTGTAAATAGTCAAACCAATTCCTCTGGGTTCCAAAAATACATGAATAGGGTGACTCATTGGGGCCCCATTGTCCTGTTCATAGGTAATGGGGTATATTTGGTCCTAGAGTAAAAAAAAAAAAAATAGTACTTACTGAGATCTGATATCAGACACAGTCCCTGTACATTATACTCCTGGGCTTTTTGAAACTATAACTGAAGATTACACATTAAGGATTATGAAATACAGAATTATTTTGAAACAACTTTTCTCTGTGCAATGCACAACACCAATAACAAAAAAAAAAAAAATCCCCATTGTAAATTATGTTGAGAAACTAGCAGAACACTAGAAAATTTATAGAGGGCATCAAACTGCTGAGAATTCATTGTACAGCTGGCAAGTGCACTCCTACCTACTAGTTGCTTCACGTTTAATAATGTATGTTATGAACAGATGGATAGAATGTCAATAAGGTTCTCCGTATCATCAGTGGTAATGAAATACTGGACTTTGAATGCTTAATAACACAGAAAACAAAAAGCCTGGAGGAAATTTGTCAATGTCATGCATGCAATACTTTAGCAGTGCTTTAACACTGTTAGTGTGAGGCCATATGTTTCTTCTAACAGCATCTACTGTAGCTGGGTGCCAAAAAAAAGTTTGTCACTTTTTTTTTAAACTCTTACAACATGTTAAGAGCAAATACCCTGTGAATCAGTCAAGCACAGTAGTCAGCAGAAGTGCAATATCATTACTCTTTTTATTCCATTTCTCAATGAAAAGAAGCTAAGGAAACTTGCTAGTAAACACTGTTCTTTATACCTGTTTAAGAAATACACTTGAAAGTAATCTCTTAAAAATTAAATACAGAAATAAAGGCACTGAATTATGCGTACTAGGCAGTAAATCTCACTGTCAAGAGCTGTGGAAGATGTAAATCTGGAAAATATTACAAGCATAAGTAAAGCAGAAAAGTACACTGCAGAGTCTAGAAATTAGGCACAGAAAAATGAATAAAAGTTATCTTGGGTAAATGTCTGGTAAAACATCTAGGGAAAATGCCCTGGAATAGTCAAAAGGAAGAGGAGAGCAGAAAGCTGCCGTTCTGAACAAGAGATGCACACCTGGGGATAAGCACACCAGGTACAGACTTCAGCTGTGACATGGATGGAAAAGGAGTGGCCTGGTGGCCAGAAGCACCAAGGCTAACAGTGGCACCTGGGGTGGCATTCCCACCTCACACGCTCCTTGAGGAAACACCGTGTTCAGGACTACATAAGACGGCAGATCACTGCTGCAGGTAGTCCTCTACAAGACATGGAGAAAGATCTCAAGTTCAGAAACCCAGCTGGAATTTTAAGTATAAATCAGCAGAAAGCATTGCAAGTTTAACTACTGATTTGAGGGAACGAATGATTAGACCAGTGCTGGGTATATAACAGCCTGAAAAATCCTGGGGAAAGGTTCAAGTTCCTTGAGCAGGAAAAACACTACCTCATGCCTTATGACTCACCCACAAGTGAGGGACCTATGGTGCCTTCCTTCCCCCCGCTGCTTCTCCAAAACCATCCTCAGCCCAGTGTCCCCAGCCACAAAGCCCACAGGCACCCGCTGTGCTACCAGCCAGGCCACTAAACGTGCCCCAGCTGCTTCCAAGGCACAGGACCACCATGGGATGCTGGCGTCTTTGGGACCTTTACCACCACCAGACTCAGCTGTGAAAATGCCCAGTGTGTTTGAAAATAATTAGAGAAGGCTGAGAGACAGGCAGCATCTCCTTAGAAAAGCAAGCTAGAAATAACAGCATCAACAACAGCTACTCCTCCAAACGTGAATAGCTTGTAAACCATTTCACTTGCCCTCCCTTCTCTGTAAGCCAGGACTAACACTTAGTGCTAATAACAATAGCTTCAGTTGCACTAAAAAGAAAGTAAATTTTTCCAGCTGCTGACAGTAGAAGGCCCTTACAGCACCAATATCCATTGGCACCCAGCAGCAGACTCTCAGCTTCCCTCGCACAGCACAGAAAGCTGCAGGGAAGCAAAGGGCCTGCCTGCCAGCGTGGGTAGTGCACCAGCTCATCCGCACTCCCAGCTGGCACGGGGAGCCCCCCTTCTGCCACCGTGAACCATGAGAAGGTGGGACCAGGCTGGCAAGTCTACCTGAGAACTTGTCACAGCTCTCTGCATTTCCCTGCAGGACATACGTTGGTTTAGTTTCCTAAATAAGGAACTAAAAGACAGCTGAGGGCTTCCAAACTGGACCTCAGACTATAGCACAGCATCACCCTCCTCCTCCTGCCTTCTGTTTTACCTGGAAATATCCTGAGTACTGGCCACAACAGTTACATTTGCAGGAATGAAGCAAATCTTATGCAAGCTCCAGAAGTACAAAAACAAATAGGGATGCAAGTTTTCTGTGGAGCAGAAGACTGAGGTAGGAGATAAAGAACTGAATAGCAGTAGTGGGTCCTCATTCAGCACGGCCAGAAGAGCTGTGCCTCAAGAAGCAAAGCAAAGGAGCCTTTCTCAAAGCACTGATAAAATCATTCTATCAGATTTCTCTTAGCTAGAATCTCGTATGTATGTTGGACCCTGAGGAAAAAAAAAAAAAAAAAAAAAAAAAATGCTGTGGTGAGCATCTTTCTACAGTATGGTTTGATAGTAAATGTCATTCTCAGCCTAGAAGGTCTTAGGTAGGTTTTTCAAAACCAAAAGCATATTGATAGCTGAGGAAAGTTTCAAGAACAACTTCTTAAGGGAAAAGTATAATAATCTATAAATATTTCAAGTGTGTAAAGCCATCAAGGGAAAGGGATATAACTAGAAATAATGGAAAGAAAAAGCTTAAGCTCAATAGAGTATCGGGAAAATCTTCCTGACAGCGAGATGTATTAGCCTGTGAAATAGTCTCCCAAGGAGAGATATGGAAGCTTTCACTTGGGATTTTGAAAACTAAAGTTGACATAACACTAAAAAAATGTTCTCTAAGAAATAATCTTACATTGGCAGAAAAATGGACTGAATGATCTATTGTCTTTTCTCTTTCAAAGTTTCTTCACCCTTTGATGATTTGGTAACACATCATAAACAGCCAAAGATTATGAGAAAGGAGCTTCTTCAATTAATATGATGAATAACAAGATTACAAAGGTCATCGTTGTGAAAGCCTGTTACAAAGAATCTCTTTAAATGTGGAAAAGCAGATGCTTTTCAGACAATGGGATTTTTTCCCAAGACTTGTGAAATGTGACCTCAATCCAGTTTTTAAGTACATGCTTAATTTTAAGTATCCCATTAATTCAAAGACAGTCCAAACCTACAGGATGAAGCAAACTTGTAAGAAAACGGCTTTCCAAGAGTCCTTGTGAAATTCCGCATCCTCAGCATAACCCTGCCAAGCATTGCATGCTATCAAGCAAACAAATAATGTTTATTACACATTTATTGGCACCTTTCAAACCTGCCACTGACAGGGACAGCCTAAGTTAGCTCAGAGCTACTATTTTGATCACTGGTCGAAACCACACATCTTCCTGCACTAATTCCTATTTAATCTAACCCACATGACACTGTGAACAGCGTTAATGAATATTACAGTCTGTCAAACTGACTTGTACACCACAAAAAAAAAAAAAAGATGCTGAAAATACTGTGGGAAGTGTACTGTGAATTATGTTCTGCATGTCCATCTAGAAATTGTCCTATCTTACCATATGATTAAGTCACTACCGATATTAATATTTAGCAGATAGTCTATTTCATTCACTGCCTCAGATCACTGATGGATAGTTAAATATTAGGGCCGTGGAAATAATTTATTTACTGGTTCAGCACCTGAGAATGAAAACAGAAATCGGTACATATAACCTATATGAAATTTCTTGCCAAAACAAAAATTCCAGGCCATTACATTACACCAAAAAAAAAAAAGGAATTTCTTTTCTATTTCTCCCCCTCTGAAAAATGGGTGTTTTGATATAAATAGATATGACAATAGATAGAAAAGGTATGGCAAGCATCTCTCAGTAGGGTTTGCTTTTCTGTAGCAGCATGGCATCAAGGAGGGCTGGACGAGCCCGTACGCCACAGCAAAGTTCCCTCCAGCATGGCCAGGTGATGCTGGTGGAGGGCACGGACTTTGTACCCCACAGATGTGCTGCATCAGAGCGTCGCTGAGACCACGCTGGTACCCATATGGACACGATCCCCAAGTGGGCATTACCAGCAGCTGCCACACAAACCAGGAGCGAATGGAAAGCCAGGGTTGTGCTTCTCTTATGAAAACACCTGAGGAACTTAGCAAGAATAAATCAATCAGAATGAACAGACTTAACTTTGAGCACCTGGAGACTGTAACAGAAAACGTTAGCCCATCCAGACCTTTAAGGAATTAGTTCTACAGCAGAGCGCAATACAACTTATTAAATATTTTGACATCAGTAAGTTGTGAATTATTTCTTCTAGGAACATTACTGAGGGTAAATCAGGGCTGCTTTGGAAGGAACTCTCCATTTATGTGCTTTAAACATCAGTGTGCTATTTCTATATTTTTAAGAAATACATCTTTTACACGCATGAGCCGTGCAGCATATATCCATAAGAATAAAATTACCACGTAATTTACTGACCAAGAATCTGCAAGGATTAGGTAACCCCAGAGCACAGATACCCCTCGGTCCCTAAGTCATGACTTTGAATCCTCCACCCCCTGCCACCAGTACTTTTTCCCAGAATAACTCTCCAGTGTGGGAGAAATCCAAAACCCCAGAGCACCAAGGAGGCACTGCTCAGCCCTGTCAACCTCAGGCACCACCACCTATAAGCAACAAGAGCAGGAGGAGAAGCATTTGCTCATGGGCTGCCCTCCTGGCTGTCCCATCAGCAGCCATGCACCCCACTGCCTAGTGACCACTTCTCCCCTTCTTCTCACCGTGCCCCTTCCCACCCCTCACATCTTTTCTTCCCAACCCCCCAAACTTTATTTTCCTCTCTTATTATAAGACTTTTCATAGGGTTGTTTTATTATTATTATTTTTCTCTGAGTTTTACAGCTGGCACATCATCCCCTGCTGCACTAAATCAACACTTCTGAAAGCAGCAGCCTTCGAGTGACTGACTGGAGCCACTGCTCGTGGAAGTGTCAATTTGGTGCAGCAGGGGATGGTGTCGCAGCTGCAGAATGAGAAGAGAGGCCCTATTTTATGTTTTAAAATGGTAAAAATGCCAGAGGGAAGGGAAATCTATACAAAATATAAAGAGTGTAGAACAAAGAAATAGAAGAGGAAGAAGAGAAAAAGGGGCCAGAAGGAAGAAAGAAAAGGAAAAAATGACACTGCACAGTGGAACAAAATCACTGGTAAACAAGACGCCAGATTTTTGAAAGAGGGCGCTTTCAAGGTAGAAACAGGTCATGTGCACGTCACAGATCCAAACCTACTAGAAGTATCCTTCCACTTTGGGGAGAAAGTCTGGTTCATTAAGCTTAAATTATTCTCTTAATTAACTATACCCATGATAGGTTGTGATGTGCTTTTAAGCACAAATGCTGTGGCTAAAAGCAAAATTATTTCACAGAGATTGATTTTTATGAAGAGATTTCAAAGTAGAAGACCAAGCATCCTCCACTGAGAAATTTGAATCAACAAAAGCAAACAGAAGTTTCACCTCCTGAAGTCAATTGGGCACACCCAAACCTAACACTCTCTAGAGGCTCCCACTGGAAAAGGATGTACCTATTATTTTGACAGCTGAAAGAAAAATAAACCAAAAACATAGACCCCAGAGAAGAAATCTCAAAAAACAAATTGTTTTTCACATTATGTGAACACGTAAATTCATCCAATGCATATTTCAAATACCACAAGCATTAACTTTTTGCTTTTAAATGATGCCTTTTGTTTCTCCTAATCTTTGTGTGGGAGCTGCTGCTTTACTTGCTCCGTATTAACTTTCCAAAGCATGCTTGCAGTAGGGGAAAATATAGCTGGGGGCTGTATAGCCCTAAAATAGTTTCAAACACAGTCAGTGTACCATTCAAAATTTCAAATAAATGCAGGATTTAAATCAACAAGTGAAACCACCTCTCCTGAGCTGCAGTTGTGCTCTGGTGGCAGCAGAGCTTGCAGCACACAGTGCCTCCAAAGTTTTTCCTCTCTAGGTCACTTTGTACATGCCAAAGTGATCTCACTTTTTGTCTGCACTGCTTTTCCTTACTATCATCACCAGTCCAGGTAATAGACAAAAGAAAAGACAAAATGCAATAAAAAAGTAGACAGAACTAAAAATCAGAAACCAAACAAGTAGCCCTTGATATTCAGGGGCTAGGTATTCCCTAGTAGGAAAATTCCACTTTGTATCACTCGGAGATGAGGCAAGTCAGCTTCACATGCTTTACACAAAAGTTTCAACAATTTGTCTTTAAAACGTTTATGGAGGGCTCCAAATTTAACACCCCAATAAACCAAGTCCCAATGTTGTCATAAGTCTGACGGTCAATGCCCAAGGTGTAGGCTGTACACACCTGCAAGGCTGTGACTCTTCCTTGCACTTCATCCCTTGGTGCAGCACATCTCAGCTTTCCTGCTGTCTGTTACCTGCTCCCTCAGGGTGGGTGCCCAGCCACAACTGCCTCTCTCCAATATCTGAGCTCCTCGTCCCCACATCAGGAGAAAACAACAAATTTTTGCCTGGCGCAAGTCAAAGGAGGCCCAAGCCAGGGGATGAAGGAGCATATTTGCAGGACAGATTTTAAATGTGGTTTCAAAACTTCAAAAAGATTTACCATAAGAATTCTCTACCTTTCTTCTGCCCGCTTCATTTCCAAATTGGGTTGTACCTGCCCCTCTGCTCTGATCCTGTTGCCCATCACATACAAGCCACTTTATTAAATGCTCCTATTCAACTCCATGCTTCATCTTGATAGAGAGTCCTAAAAGGATGAAAGGATGAAAAAAATTGTTAAATTAAAACACAAAAGAGTCCCCCACACAAACACACACACACACACACAAATCATGCTCCATCTACATCAATATTTAAGTCAATATTCAATATGCAGTAGCTTAGGCATGTGGTCTTGACTCTCTGGTGGTTAGACTACAATACAAATAGCAGGCCAATTATTAAATAAGGAACTTCTTAACAGAGCCATTGGGTGCTAAAGAACCCATATTAGAACCGTAATATTAATCTTGCTAGAACCTTATATCATCTCAGTATGTTGTATCAATATATGGATTTACCAGTCTGATTGGATAGCTTTGTTTAGGCTTGCTCGAACCATATGCAACGAGATCCTCTGGATCAAGTACAGCTTTCAAGTCTGTTACAGGCTCAGACCATATAAAACATACATTATGTATAAACAAGAGCAGAAGATGTCTCCCATTCATTAACTCAAGTACATCTTCTCTAATCCTAGTTCTTGCAGCATTCCTAAAGCAATTGAAAAATTTAAAGGCGTCACACTGACATTAAGCAGATTAATAATTATCAAATTATCCTTCCAGTACCTAAAGGGGGCCTACAGAAAAGCTGGGGAAGGACTTTGTTTGGGTGTGTAGTGACAGGACACGGGGGACACAGGGGTGCCGCAGGGCACAGCCGCCTGCGGCAGCCTCAGACGGTGCATCGTGCCATAAACACTTCTGGGTTACTTCAACAGCGCTCTCCAGCACAAAGAGGCAAAAAAATTAATATCAATTAATTGTCAGCAAAATGACAATTCTGAAAGTGGAGCAAATATTTATTTTCCAACAAGTGTGTTGTTATGGAAACAGCTGCGAGCTGCTGTTTGTTAGGACACAGGGCGCCAAGGCCCCGGCGCAGGGCTCCCCAGGCAGCCCCCGCGCCCCGCGAGGGCACCACAGGCAGCAGCTCGGCCCGGGAGGGAACGGGGCAGGAAGGGGGGCGAGCGGGGAGAGCAGCGCTAACTCCTGGGGAGCTGCTGCAAGTCACACTAGAGCGATTCCGACGTACTTCATAAGTACCAAGTTCTTGTTAATTGGCTCAAAATAGCAGGTCGTCCTGCGTGAAGAGATGAAAAACACAACACAGCATTTCTGCTATGGGGAGAAGCCCCCAAAAATAGACAATTCAGTGCTTCTCATTACAGCTGTATTTTTTTCTAGGTAATAAACAGCTGACCAGCAGATATTTGGTTACACGTACTGCGATGACAACTGAAGGCAGCATCACTCCACAAGCTGCACATGAGAGAGGCCAGTGACTACTCCGCAGAGCCCTGTCCCACACCAGAGCTGCTGGAGCAGAGCTGAGCAGTCCTTGTCCTGCACAGGCCCAGGACCTCCCTCAGTGCGGGGCTGAACAGTGACACAGGTGCCTTCCAGGAGGGCCATTGTCCAGGTTTTGGTTACAAGACCTTGTTTCTCCTCTTAAAACTTCAGCAGACCTGGTAAAAAGCAAATAAGAAAACCCAATGAGATCTAGCCTTATTTTACTCATAACAAATCATTCCTGGATCTTTTTGGCATGATAAAAATTTGTTTTGCCTAAGTAATTAGGCAAATTGTCTCCAAGTTTTTGTTATTACAGCATTTGTATATTAAATACACAGTGCATACATACCTGAGCATGTTCAGCTGGTATTCAGATGGAAGAGCACGAGAATTCCTTTCCAAAAAAGTTCAATATTTCATTCCAATTATAAAAGAAACCAAATCTTCAAGTGTTGGAGTACAATGTAGCTACCCTGGAGAATAGATATTTGGTTTTCCAACCAGCACTATGGGTTAGTAATTGAACAGCTGCAGAAAAGAGAGGGGAAACAAACATACCAACAAATTAGTTTTCAAACCTATGTTCACAGGAAAATTTCTACTCTATTGTGCTTTTGGTAACAACACGTGAAAACCGAGTTCCTCGCTTACCTCTGTGATCTTCTACAAAACAGATTAGAATGGTCCAAAGCAATTTAATTTATTATATTGTATAATCCCTCATTCAGAGGGGCAAGTTAAGCACATAGCCCAAGTACTTGAAGAACTGAAGTCTATCCACAACTGCTAGGATTGTTAGAACCTAGGCTTCATTCATTTATTAAACAGACGTAGTCCTTTTTGAAAAAAAAAATCTACTGTGTTCTGATTAAAGGACACCACTGTTGTTTGATTATTTTTAATGCCTGGGTCATCACTAATATTCTAAACAAGGTTATTGGTCAAAAGACAAGGCAAAATTTTAAACATAGCTATTTTTAGGACTAGAAACCCTATTTGTATATTTTCAGAGAGAATGGGGGAATACATCGTAAAATATGAATTTAATTTTTATATGTGTATGAGCATCTGTGTATCTATGTATAGTCTTCAACACTGAAATCATAAATGTTTCAATGCATCGACTGCATTTGTTCTTTTCACATTTTCAGGGGAGGAAGAAAAAGAAGGTTCTTTACTGCAGTACAAAGAAGGATGTTCTAATACCAAAAGATCCAATTAAAATAATAGGGCCATTTATTTCAGTAGGATTTCACACATACAAGAGAAATGCTAACCCTTGGGAGAATGTTCTCAGTTCATTTAACAATATATGTTTCCTCCGATATGAAAACTTTAGCTTTTGCACTATAACATCATTGCTAACAAGGCACACGGATATATCTCGTAAGTAGATGGAAACGTGAATGCAGGGAGAATGATAATAGTTCTTTATCCATAATGCGCTCATCTCGGGATACACATGCATCTGTTTGTACTCACGCTGGGTAGTTTTTTCCTCTCTGTGCATTTAATAAACACTCAAGAAAGTGTCTGTATTCTGAAAGACAATAAAAAGATTAGCAAAGAACTAAAAGAGATCACCGAGGAAAAGAACTATGAAATGAAATGGAGAATTTATATTCCACACCCATGACTGCCAGAACATTTTAAAGGGCAGCTGGCATACAGCTTTTCTCCAGCAGCCAACAGAACGATCTGCTCCCAGGCTGCAGCTCCCCGTACATTTGGGGCCGTGACCCAGCCCATCAGGCTCGAGGATGCCGCAGGCAGGCACGGACCTGGCGTGGCCACCTCTCCTCCCGGCCGTCACAGCACACCACGCCACAGGGAGGGCAATGCTGGGTGCCCAATGTACACAACGCCACCGGGACAAAACACAGGGCTGGGTGCCATGCCGCCAGCACCCTCTTGTGCTGCTTGCACATTGCTAAGGACAGGCGGTCCCTTCAGTGCTGCTGGCGACAGCACCACGCCTGCAGTCTGCAGCCCAGGAGGTGCTGTCTGGGCAGAGTGGGCTGGGTGGATGTATTAAGTAGCAAGGCTGAAATCATGGGGCCTACTTCACAGTTTTGTGTATCCAAACAGAAATCTACTCAAAAATAGACTTTCCAGGGTATAACTCTTTCTTTCGTTCAGCTGAAGATATTCAGGACTGGGATCTGATGTCAGTGAATGATTTATAAAATCTGGGGTTCTGAATGTTGCAATTACAAATCTCCCTGTTTAATTTTCTCTGTAACAGAAAGTTGCAAATCGACCAGTCAAGCCATTAATGAGATTCACTTCTGTAGATCTGTTCCTACAGCCTGTCAGCACACAAATATTTCCACCTAACCACGAGGACAAATGTAACGCTAAGATTTGAAAGATCAAATCCCTAAATGAATTAAGGCAATAATCTCACATCACAGATACAGTCCTACAGTCAAAATGCCAAAATTACGCCCATCCAATTCAGGATGGAAGCATGAATGATGCGATTAGGCATTGCGAGCAGCACACGGAAGGGACGGACCTCTAGGAAAAAGTTGGTCTCAGAGTACTTTTCTCTGCCATACTCTACTTGTAAGCCCAGAACAACAGACTTGCACATGCCCTGTATATTTGATTGACTCCATAAGGTTTTCATCCGAATTCAAAATATAACTGTGTTTAGATATATTTGAACATTTTATTGCATTGAGTTATGAGATATGAATTTTTACTGAGAGAACCTGGGGCATATAACATTGCCAGATCATTCCAAACAAGTTAATTCTGAAATGGGCTTGAATCAATAACACAAAAGAGGCAGTAAAGCCAATTTTTACGGTAGTCACGGTTGCATAAAATAATATCAAGACAGTCAGATTGAAAGCTCCGTGCATCACAAATATAATTTGCAACCAACTCTAAGCACAAAGAGGAAATAGATAGATAGGTGGAAGATACAGATAAAAAACAAATGATACATAGGACAAAAGAAACTGCTGGTGAAGAAAGAACACAGCGTAATTGCCATCCAATATGGGGGGGAGGGACGTATGCCATGCAAGTAGTTCAAGGTAAATAGAATGCTTTTCTTTCATTTAGGCTTTAAAACTGTTATGAAAAGGCTCTCTTCTCACTGTGTCTATAAGGCATAGACAGACAGGGAATGAATGTATAAATAAGTATGTCACTGCAATACTTCGCTTTTAATGAAAATGGATTTTTAATGATCCAAAAAGCTGCATTTCTTTCCGACTGGCTCCATTTTCAGGCTACCCACAGGAAGCAGGTAGAGCAAATGCACTTGTTTTCCATGTCCTTCACTAAATCCCAGGACGACCCCGCATCCAGGTACTGAAAAAAAAAAAAAAAAAAAAAAAAAGTGGCCATTATGCAGAGCAGATACAGAAAAGCTGCAAGTCTTTCATTGTTTTTCTTGAACTCCAAGAGCTATGTGTCACTGCTGCGCCTCTCTTGCCGCAGCCCTGTGCAGGTTACCTTGGTCTCCAGCTGCACAAGCAAAGGCAGACGAGCGGCTCTGCTCCTTCCCGGGCTCTCCACCTCAAGGAGGCTTGTTAGCAGCACGCTGCTCCTCCCGTCCCCCAAAGCGGGCACGTTGTGCTCAAGTGCCCTGCCTGAAGCTCTGAGCACACAAATACCGGAGGATTTAGTCGGCAGATGAAGAAAAGCCACAAGGGAAAGAGACTGATGCAATCCTTCTCCTTCTCATCAGGGCACAAGGAGTTCTTCTTTCCCATGTCAAAGATCCTGTTACAGCCAGTAATAAAAATCACACTGAAAAATGTGTACTAATGCACCAGGTAGTAAAAATAACATTTCACATTCGGTAATTCTCAGGTAATCTTTGTGCAACATACATTATTTGGGGAAAAAAATCCCCACATTTATTTCCCATGTTTTTACTTCTTTCAAATATTAAAAAGCACAAGAAGGAACCAAGAATGAGAACAACGCTGATGAGAGAGAGAGAGCATGACTGAGGTGCTACACAGCCAGTTAAAAAACATGCTGGTCCACCTAATGAGGCAAAAGGATACAGCCTCACGAAGGGCTCCACAGAAGCAGAATCAAATGTTTCTCTTTCTTAAAAACATTTTTAAAAAATCCCATTTGTCAGGCACTCTCAAACTCATGTGTTTTCCATTTTGTCTGCTGTCCTTGCTCAGAACGCCTGCCAATTAATATTTACCAAATGTCTCTCCCTTCTTCATTTAAATCGGTTCAAAAACTGCACCTGTTTCACGAGACCTATGTGAGCTTCTGGCAGCTGGTATTTGAGAAAAAAAAAAAAAAAAAAAAAAAAGTTAAAGTTCCTAAAAAATATATCCTAGCTATCAACGTCAGGCTGGAGTCAAGAAAAGCAGAGCTAAGATGGGCTGTGCGAGTACAAGACACCAGCAAAGCACACATGGGTAGCCAGCTTCTTTGAGGCTCTGTCCCACATCAACAGGGCTTGAAACGCAGCAAGGCATCCAGCAGTAATTTAGAGGGACCTGGAGACACTGACACTGGGCAAACAGCAAGGTTGTAGCTGCCCTGCTCCACTAGAAACCAGGCAAAAATAAAAGAATACAAATCTGTAAAAGTGCCACAATTTCCAAAAGATCAAGCTTCAGAAAGCCAGAGTGTTCAAAGCCAGGCTTCATTTTAGACAGCAAAATGTAACAGGCCAGTTAAGAGAAGAGCTCCAAAATCCAGCAACAGCTACTGTGGACAGCAGCCAGAGGATTCAGCAGAAGCCAAGGCACAGACAGCTAGAGCCACTTGCCAAAGTACAGATTCAGTCCAAACTTAACTTAAAATAAAGTTGTTATCAGTGCTATGGTATTGTAGAGGAAAGGAACCAGATTTGCCCTAAAAAGGCTGGACCAGACATGAGCAAAAAGCCAAAGGGAAATGGGGTTGTAAAAACGGTATCCCTCATCAGTTTAGAATTCTCCATGATTTTGAAAAATCCAAATATTTAGGAAAAGAAAGAACACAATGATCAAATAGGGCACTTCCTTTTAAAAATGCAGTTAAATTGCCAGTTCCACCAGGGGCAACTTATCAGGATGAAAATAATATGGGAAACATATAAAAACAGTATCTATGTGTTATTAAATACTGTTCATATGTAGTTTCTGACAGTAGACTTAGTGTGCTGTCCCTGTTTGTTCTTCTTTGCTCATCCATTTTAGCCTTTCTTTTGCAGTCTCTTTGCAGGCTTGTCTAAGGGCACATCAGCACTGAGCACACGTTTAAGCAGATATTCCACGCAGCCTGTGTTGCACCCTCAAGTATTTTCTGAATCAAGTCCATCACTTCCTAAGTCGTGCTCCTTTCCATTCATTTGCTAATATAAAACTTACGGTATTTTATACAGGAGCTCTTCCAGATTCTCTAGGTAAAAGGTAATTGCACAAGGACAGGTAAATTTTGTTAAAAGTATCCCAAATAAGAGGCCAAGGTGTGGGGTGGATAATGACCAAATTGCCTGTAAAAAAACACGGAAAACATTAACATCTGTGTATTGCATTCACTGATGAATTCTGCCTGGGATTTCTTAAATAGAATTCGTGGAGGAAGAGGCTGAAGCTTTTCCAGCCCTTTGTAGTGGATCCTTCCAATGCCACCATCCCATACTTCCACTTATAATTTTCTTCCTGACTTCGCATGATGTGCAGAACCAAGAATCCCCTGCTGGCGTTGATAAAGTAGCGTTACTTGGGCAGGTGAGCAGCCGCAGGGTTGTCCTCTACAGCAGTCAGCTGGGCCGGAGCCCACGGGAGGATGCTGCCAGCTGCTGGGCTGTGCCCCAGGCACAGGGACTGAGCGGCGACCCTGCCCGACAGAGGTCTGTGCTCATTTCTGTGTTACACCAGATACCTCCGAGCATCCTTCAAATAGGGTCCAGCTCCCTTGTATGCCATAGCTCATACAAACTAGCTCCTTATATACCACTATCGAGCTGACAGATAATTGAAAGAATTTATAACATAAAAGGCATTTTAATGTGCTAATTTCAAGTACCTTATCCAACTCCTATCATTTCTCTAAAGCAATACCTCCTACCCCCGAGTTGTATTTGTTAATTCCGGATGTAAATGCATCCTTTTCTCACTAAGACAGCATTTTAATAGTTATGCCCACACATTTTTAAATTCTTATTAAATACCAATCAAGAACATAATTTTGTCATACAGTAAGGTGTGGGGTTAATCGCAGATGCAGACGGTTTACATTCTGTATGTTCTGCATGCATTTCGGAGAAGGCAAGTTAAACAATGTGTATTTAATGTAAGTTTACTTTCACTGACAAGACTACTTTTCAATGTGAGAGACAAGCCAGCCAAACTAAGAAAGAAAAGGAGCCACCTACCACAGTCAGCACTGTCTAACTACACCCAAGAGCCATTAAAAGTAGGAGTTTTCTCCATCACCACTCATGACAAAAGTGATGGGAATCTCTCAGCACGAGAAACATTGCTGTCTCTGCATGTGTCTCGTACGGCCTCTTTTTCCTGCTCGCCGTACTCCTTCAATCTGCCCACCTCTCTGCCTCCATATTTCCTCGGGTCCCCGCTTCTCTGACTCTGCACAGACCCCTCCATGAGGCAGGTTCCCACGGCACGGTGCCCGCAGGGTCTTAGCCTCGCTGGTCACGCACCCAGCCCGGACCAGGCCACCGCTGTGCCTTCTTCACCCCTTCAGAACCTGCCCAAGCCCGGGACCACTCAGGAGTCACCGTAGGCAAAACTCACCACTCGTTTTAGTTTTGAACTACACACAAACAACTATCAGCCCAAAACTCAGCCTCTTTACAGCCTCAGAAATTAATCCCAATTTTTTCTATGAGCTTCTAAAATAAACGTGTCAGCTGAGAGTGATTTTTTCTGCTTTAATTTTCAGTGTATGGATTGTCACAGAATTATCTTCAAAAACCTGCAGCTTTCAGTCCCCAACAATTAGCTCAGTGCTGACTAGTTCGGTCGTTTTTGCATTTGCTTCTCTATTTTAAGCATAAACAGATATGCAACTGACACTCGTGTGCACAAGTGTAGAGGAATGCCAGCAATTTGAAAAGAAATTGGTTTTCTTTTTTGCTACTTAGGTGTTATTACCAGCGTTAATGCAACTCCTAAGTGCCTGATCTTGTTTTTAATTTTTTTTTTAGACTACTTTTTATTTTTAAAATGTTTTTTATTCCCCTGTTGCTGGAAAAAGGTGTGTGTACAAACTCTCTTATTAAATGCTTTAAAACCTAAACAACGTAGAAAAAGAGAAAATATTCCCTCCCACCTTTCATTTACACTTGTCTTAGAAATTCTGTGAATATATTGGCTATACATTCGGGTAATCTGGATAAAGGAATATTTAGACAGCAGTAACTTAACATTGTTCACATGCTTTAAATCTCTACTCTCATAAACACCTGTGAAAACAGTCCTATTTAATTCCTGAAAACACTCCTCAGTACCACCAGCCCAAGTAAGACTTTCTGGAGAGTACAGATGAAGTTCTGAGTTCCCAGCTGCAATAAGGCAAAGGACCACAGTAATCATAATCCGAAGAATCCCTATTAAGATTTTTTTAGCACTTCTTTAAGAGTTTGACACAGTAGTAGTTATATCCATAAATAAGGTGTTTTTATTACAATCTAACAAAATCAAGACTGTAACAGTGATTAATTTTTTTTAATAACCTCAGTGCTTGAAGACTTCCCATCTTAATAGGGCAATTGTGCACCAGCGCTGTGTTCCAGCAGAACTATTAGTCTCTGTGCTGTGCTAGGCTAATTGCGGTCTAATGTTTACACTACCATAATAGCACTAAATATTTTACTAAATGGAGTACAGTATCTAAAGTGATGTAAACTGTTCCAGGCTTTAGGAGTTTATATTCAAAGATTAAAAATAAAGTGTTGCGTTTTTTTTTTTTTTCCTCTGAATTGAGAGTAACAAAACTGTCAAAATTAGATTCTTGTACGTCATCTTAATAAATCTGGTAGGGGGTTAAAAAACCTCTCCTCCTGGAGACGGAGAGATTAAAAGAGATTAAAAATTGCAGCATAAAAGGATCTGATAAAATATGAAAAATATTGTGATGTTTTAATACTCTGATCTAGCAGGCTCATGCAATTCACATAGCCAGATTATCAAAGGCATTGCCAGATTCATTAAACTATTTGCTTTTTGTTAGTGTTATTTCAGAATTTCTCATTATTTAATAGAACAAGATGAGACTCTTTAAGCATTCAGAATATTCTTACTCACAAAAATAATTCTGTGAATTAAATTACGCTACTTACATAATGAAGGGCTACTGAGCCAAGTTAGGATGTGCTAAACCTTGCCACTACCACGCAATGGTAACTCTGACTCCAGCCCATAACGCATACTGCCTTACTGCCTTGAAAAAGCCAAACTTCTGTAATGGCCCTGAAGTTAACACGAGAACTGTTCTAACCTCCCAAGTCTTCCTCAGAGCTCCAGAAATGTAATTTTAAAAAAAACAGTCCTTCTAAAGAGAATGTATACTTCTTCCTGGGTCTTGGTTTATTCACTGTTTTGAAACTATATTCCTTTTTTCCCCCCTTTAAACTGAAAAATGTCCAGTGTTTATCAAACTGAGTTTTCTTAGAAAATAAAAGTTTTTAAAAATATCTAAAAATCAACCCATTTTGTTCAGAAAGGGTCTTTTGAATCTAGAATATAAAACCCAAAATCTTGTGTGCTACTGACATTTTCCTACAACACTGATCCACTTTAAAAAGTTGAAAAAGATATGCTCTTTATCATTTACAGAACATTTTGCATAGCTCATAACCCCTTGATCTAGGGACTGCCAGGATCTATCGTCACTTCTTGCCTGGAGAAGAAAGCTATTATTTTAGAACAGGATAAAACAAAGCTTGTCTTTTAATTCCCACAATTGTACTTGGAAAAAATAAGTAAATGTAAAATACGTTAAATAATGAGTTAAGCAATTTGTATACTAGACAACCCTTGTGTGCACACAGAGGTGCCAATAACAGAGCGGTTCCTTGCTTGCACAGAAAGGGAGAAGTCTCAAAGATGCTGCTTCCTCCTGCTGGCATTGCACAGGGTGAAAACCAAGCCCTGGCCAGGTGTGAGAGCAACTCTCCAGCAGCAAACACTCCCACAGGAAAAAAAATAGAAAATACTTTGATAAGGGGAAAAAAGCTACTTTACCGAATTTCTTCTCTGAAATATTATTTTTCCTGAAGAACCTTGAAAATTTTGCTCGGACCTGTTCCCATCAGGAAATGTTGTTTTGTTTTAATAAAAATAAAAACACAACCAGAATGACAGTAGAAAAATCTGTTCTCTGGAGATCTCAAAAAGGATTTATTTTTGCAATATACAGGCCTAACCTATTACTCTTAGATAATTACCTTGCATAATATTCTAATTTCACAGAGAAATTTAATTTTAATTTACAGTTTAATTGTCCTACTTTAGGTAAGCCTGTCACCTGTGTCACTTTGTGACTTATAACTGTAATCCTCATTTAATTATTTACTTCGAGGGAGCATTTTAATTATGGCTATTTCTATGTGTCTAGAGTAACTTATACTTGAGAGTAGTGAAAATTTACACAGCAGACTGCTCACCTACATTTCCACTAGCTGTGACTCCCTGTGCATGTGTCCCAGCTGCAGAAACTACTCCTGTGATTGCAGGGAAATGGTATTTTCTTCATCTCTGACAGACGCCCGGTTGTACACGGACACAGACACTCTTCTGCCCCACTTTCAAAGCAGACGCTCAAATCTACATCCCAAGAAAGCAGTTTGGGTGGAGTTTTTCCACCACAGACCAGAAACTGAAATGAAATGGGATATTTTACAAGCACTCCCAGCATCTCTCATCCCTCCCACCTGTGCTCTTAAAAATCCACGTTACCAGGAGGACAGGCAGCAGCCCGCAGGGTTTCCCAGCCCTCGAAGCCCCGCAGGACCGGCAGCGCTCACAGGGCCGTGGCACCCATCCCACCTCCCTGAGCCTGCAGCCCAGCCCCACGACATTGCCCTGTCAGGAGGGGGATTGCATCCAGGGTGCCTGAGATCTACATTAGTGATAAGTGCAAGGTCCCCAGCTGAAATATAAATGAGAAGATAACGACTTCTCACCTCTAAGTTTGACCCTGCAAATAATCTTTGGGCGAAGGAGCAGCCGTGCAGCACTGGCTCCATGGGGAGGCTGACACAATGACCTGCCTCCATGGTGGTCAGTAACAGAGGTCCAGGGACCGTGATGAAATGCAGAGCGGGAGCTTTCTTCTGCTTTATTTCACCAGATTGGAGCAACCGGTGATTTATGGGTTTCCTGAGCTGAGGGCCGCATGTCAGCTGTCAGTTTTAATAGCCATCACTCAACCAATCTTCCATGAATTTATCTAATATCTTTGCAATCTCTTTATATTTCTGGCTTCCCAAGTATCACTCGTGGTAGTGAGCTCCACCATTTAATCTATTGCGTTAAATATGTATATATAAATGTATTGCTTTAAATCTGACAGATTTGTGAGTTTGTCAGCTATCACAGGATCATCAGCCCAATAATCTTAACTTCCAAAACAGACATTTCATCACTGCATGAGCTGCACTATGCAGCTTTCCTGCACTGCACCATGCAATATTTATTCTTCCCCCTTCCTAAAATACAGCCATGGCAGGCTTAAACCTACAGTTTGTCTGTAGCCTCAGAGCATCCTGAGCTTGGCCAGGCTCCCTAACAACTGAGGGTGCTTGGCACCTTTCAGCAGTGAGGATATCATGTTTCCCATCTGAAATTGCTTACCTCATCAGTCACTAAGGGCTCAGTTTGGAAGTCATTAAAAATAATGAGAACACTGGCACTTGTCCCAGCAATAATGGCATTGGATTCGGTGTTACTTTTCTACTTTAAGACATTTGTATATATCCACAGATCATTTAACTCTTATCTTTATACTAGCTTTAATGAAACTAATGGCTGTAGAAACTGTGGGCTTTCTATTCTACTTTTTATTTAAATAAGTGTCTGCCCACTCCATCATAAAGTGACACAAACACTTACACAGCATATTGCATCACGAATGCCCCAAAGTGTTTACCAGGATCGCCATATCCATCACTAAAATGCAAGCACTTCTCAGTCAATAAACACTTCAGCTGACAATAAAGTCACAAGAGAGTTTTCAGGAGGAAAACTGAAGAGCAACAGATCTAATTTATCCAAAACAAATTTAGAACCAGCACTGCTGGTAGAGTCTCACAGTGTCCTGCATTTTCCTCTCCATCTGTATTTATTGCAGCATTTTTCCTTCTAGCACCATGCAAAAAGACTTGACTCCACACCAATGCACTGAGTATCAGCATCACTCCTGCAGGGTCTGTATTTTACAGGCTTTGACAAGATAATGAGCCCTCAGTAATATGCTGCAGGCCATCACAAACCGCAGCTTTAAAGAGTTTCATTAATCCCCTCAAAATAGAAAATACTGATTGTTGCAAAATGCATATTAAAACTTTAAAACCCTTGCCCTTATTTTCAACATCTACTTTAGGACTAATGTAAAATTTCTCACTGCTACAATTTTCCTGTTAAGAACAGCCTGAATTACATTCTTTGAAATAAATAACAGTAATATTAAACTGAAAAAAATACCATCTTCCTTCGATACATACATTTTATTACTCTAAGCATAAATTTAAACTATACATGAAAAACAGACCTGCTCAGGTAAATGGATTCGATAGACCCAGTACATCTGCACTGCCAAAGTGAGATACTTCAGGCAACCAGGAATTAGTCTCAGTGATACGAACATTTTGGTATCATCTGCTCACAGATAAGATACCTCTGAGATGCACAGGACTCAAACTCTAGGAACCCTGCAAGACTACCCACACTATGAGAAGTCCAGAAACCTTGAACTGCTGCTGAAAACCGTATCTCAAAATCAGTAGGGCTTAATATGACTTAACTCACTACTACACCTAGATGGGACCATAAAATTAAAAGGCAGATATGGGACAAACAATAATTCTGCACATAAAGGAACTGCAAGTACCAGATTTGTTGGAAAGTTCTCTTCATAATGTTAAGTGTTCTGATATTATTATCAGCATACGTAAAAAATCTGAAGATTACCATTGCATAAAACAAAATAAAGCCTCTTTGGTTAGGGAAATGAGCTACTCATTTATTAAAATAACTATTTTTAAGGCTGTTAAATGTTTAATACCTTCACAAAGTATTTTCTTTGCACTTATTTTTAGATGGTGGACAAAGTCTGTTTTAGGAACACATGCTGCCAATATTCCCATTGGTTTGTGCAGCACCTTTTATCTAAAAATATTTTATGGTATGTTAAAAATAGCTTACAAAACCAGAAAAAAATAAAATAAAATAAAATAAAATAAAATAAAATAAAATAAAATAAAATTCACCCAGCCATCCCTAGCAGCACACAGCATATCATGAAGTTGACTTTACTTTTATCTATTAAATTTGTGATCAACTTTAAAGATATCTACTAAGCGTCCATAGAACTACTGGTTCCAGCCACACAATTTAACCAGTATGTGTAAATGTTTAGGCATTGTGAATAGTCTCACCATTTTACAACATGAGAATGTCCCTACACAGCTCAAATAAAAATTTAAAAACTGATTTGAGGACAATACAGAATGCCAAGAATGAAGTAAATCATGAAACTTTCAATTAAAATAGATATATTTTCAGAATATTTGGGAAATTCTATTATACATTCTGTTGCAGTAAATGAGGAAATGAGGAAAACAGCTTTGTGAGAAACCTGAAGCTTGCCTGTGGTTCATTCTGCAATTAATTGATATGAATAAGTTGGTTAAATCAAGCTAAATGACGGCTAGTTGCTCCACAAGGTAGAAGTATACCAGAGTAAGAGGCTTTCAAATAATCAGATCAGTGCAGATGTTGTTCCTTTTGAACTTTATAAACACATTAAAAGGCATTTATAATTGCATCTTCAGAACAATAAGATGACAAAAAAGGATGACAACTAATTCATACTTAGAAACTTGAGATTACAGGAGCTGCAGGAGCAGTGGAGAGTTTCACTATAAGAGCAAGCCAGCATTTTTGTATAGATTATCTTCTGGAGAGAAATTAAACAATTTTTTTTTATACCTATTATCTCAATTGTCCCTCTCCTATCATCCCCAAAGAAAGAGAAGACAGCTCAGTGCCTCTCCCATCCCCTCCTACCACATCTGGCTGTGCCGATCTGAAGGCGCCCTGCTCTCCAAGGTGCTCCTTTGCACACTGAAATGGGAATGACACATAAGAGAACTCAAGAAAGCCTGATAATCTCTTTAAAAATTGCATGGAATAACTACTGTTAAGGTCTTCTAAGAATCCTGTCTTTGCTTTGTGCAAATGCACAGGGCTTATAACCGTTAAACAAGCGAGGAAGAACTGTATCTGGATTTGTTAACGTTTGTGGTGCAGGGGAGCCTGGCTGTTCGGCATTTTTTGTTGGTGGTGGTTGCTTGGGTTTTTTCTTGTTGTCGTTTGTTTGATCTTGGTTGGTTGGTTGTTTTTTTAATAGAAATTCAGCACCACGCAATGCAGGACAAAATAAATAAATAAATAACCCTCCCTTCTGTTTTGATGTAAGCTTCAGTGTTGCCTAAAGTGCAGGTTTTAAGACCTACTCTTAGGAACAAAAATAATGTAAATGCTCTAAAAACTACACACCTAAGCCCGAAACCTACAGCAATGGGGAACACATGTTCCTGGGCTGTACAGATGGATCCTTACAAGAAAAACAGCACAACTCTCCCTACATTTGAGGTAGGTCTCACTCTTTTTCATATTAGTGTTGGTTTGTTTTCCACCCTCCCTCTCAGGCACGGCAACCCAGGCAGCCAGTACAAACTGATAGGACCTTGCTATCCAACTCAGCTCCCTCCCTTTCACTCCTTTGTGTTTATTTTTCATTGTTTTACAAGCATCAAAATGAGAACTTTGCCCAAGATGCTGCTTGTGTCAAACAACCTGTGGCACTTGGTGAACCTGAGCACTGGGCATTCACTTACAGCTTTCATCAAGCTGATCCTCAACAGTGGCAGCCCAGAAGGTAGAGCTAACACTCTGTGTCGTCACAAGGACAAAGTGCATGGAGAACGCTGGCATCTCTCCAAAATATGCTGATGCCAAGGCTGTCCTGAGAACAGAGATCAGAAAGGAAATGGCCTTAAGAACATATGAGGTATGATTACAACCAAGTTCATGTTCACACATGAATTAACCAAAAAATAAAGATGAGTATTTAAACTCAGAACATGTCCTTCCTCTCTCCTGTCAAATCTTTCCGAACACTTCATGTACAAAAATTGAATTTCTAATGTCCAAACACTTCTTAAGAATACAGATATCCAACCACAGCAATGACTTTATTCTTTGTTTCCCTCAGCCACTCATTCACCCAGGTCAGGCTACCTGCCCAAAATACTCCACGCCAGTAGAAGAGCCAGGCCTTTGATTTTCAGATCCAAATATTTGCTAGGTGTTCAGCCCTGAAGACATTTTCAGACAATTAGTTCAGAAGCTGTGCACAATTTAATCAGAAGTTTTAAACTCTGATTGTACAATTAAACACGGTGTATTCTTGCAGTTGTAATTTATCACGCTGCTCCTGTGTCAAGTAATCCGGCCAACAAAACTGCCTGGTACCTAGGAGTGGAGAAATGAGGAGGATAATGTTCTGCGGGAAAGCAGGTCTATCTAACATTTTACAATGCTAAAAATACCCTTGGGACTTGTTCTGATATCTTGTAATTATGCGCACATATCCTGATTTATGGTGCATGTCTCCCAGCTCAAGGAAGTATGCACTCTGCCTCATATCTTGCCCTATTTATGAGTAAAATACTTGATTCCGTAATGTCATAAAAGAGAGGACAGGCTCATTGCACATGTTACTATTGATTTCATATGAGCACAGGGCATAGTCTAATGATCCTTTTCAGCCGAGGATAAATATGCACAATTTAGCCTTAAACAGAGTCAGTATCAGATCATTTCAACCGCTGCCTTTGAGAAATGTGGCTGAGATGCTAAAGACTTCCACTGTCCAGCCTCCTTTGTAAGTCTGGTGGAGAGTGTGGGAAAGGAGGAGACGAGCAAGTTGCAAAAAGGACAGGAAGTGTTAGCACCTGTGTATCAAGAAACACAACTTCTTCAGGCCAAATCTGTGAATTCATGTCCCACTTCGCCCCTACCCCATCTCCACATTACCCTGCTCTCCCACTGGGCAGCAATGAATAAAACAAAATCCTCTTGGCACAGGGCGGAGGTGGTTGATAGCAAAATAGGAATGCATTTCAGTTGTGAAGATTACTGAAAACATCTTAACCAATAGGCAGATACAGCTCCTTTTCAGTTATACAGTCTCAAAAGGAGGAGGGATGGCCTGGCTTAGACCAAGAGGCTAAATCTCCTTTCCCTAAACCTGCTCTGCAATCCTCACACAACCTCGGGCATGTGGCTGAAGTCCTCTCTGTAACAAGACATGGAAAGCAAAATAGCAACCAAACCCATAAGCAATGCTCTGAGGTTTGAGACATTAATGGTGTCCAGACAAATGTTGATCCTATGGTTAAAAAAATAAAATAAAGTAAAATAATTAGTCTTTATTATTATTTTAAATCATCCTTTTGTGTGTTTATATATAATTATTATCATAATTTTCAACCAGCTTCCAGATGAAATAACGTGCAAATTTAGCATTGTAACGTGCTTATCTGTAGTGATTTCATGTTGGTATATAAAGTGAAATGTAGCTTAAACAACTGTTTTTCCCCACATATGCAGAAGCCACCAAAGTTGATGGAAAAGCAACAACCTAATGGTGAATTTATATCTGTCCTGCTTTCTCAGGAAATTTCACATAGGTAGATTTGCAGCCTATTTTATGAAGAATAACCTACGCAAATAGAAATAAAGAAGTGACAACTGTTCTTGATAAACTTTTTTTAAACAATATAATTTGTATGATGTTCACATTTTAAACATTTTTAAGAAAATGAAAGTGAAAAGGAAAATGAAAGCTCCTGACCTCTTCCTACAAATAATCCCAGCATTCACATCTGTTACTAGTGTCTGCACTGCTGTTTAAGTAAACGTTTGGTTTTGTTGGGAGGGAGTGGGAGGGAAGCACCCCACTAACGTTTTTTTAATGTTCCTTATTTCAGAAGACTCATCTACTTAAACAGCCTAGGGCTCTATTACACGTCATGCATCAGATGCAGCCTAGAAATAATTTTATTCATCCAAAGCCATTGAGGTGCTGTGACAGTGAGGAGTAAAACCCAGATTTCTTGAGACACAATCCCTCATTTTAACGACAATCAATACCTTCCTCCTTCTACAAGTGAGCTCCCTGATTATTAGCAACCTTGATGAATGGCAAGCTGAACACTGGATTGGGTGAAGTATTAGGCATTGCCTCTGCTGCCAGTGTTTTGCTGAACTGGATGCAGAATAGCAGGAGTAGATATTTTTAATTATCTCACTTTGACTAGACCACGGAAATAAAGTTCTCATCAGCAACCTGTCAACGCAAATGTGTAACTCAGAAAGAAAATAAATTAAAAGGAAGGGGCGGGGCAGGGTGCAAATATTCCGAAGAGCAGATAGGAGGATTTAATTCTTTGGTTTCTGCGCAAAATCTTGCAAAATTATCTTGAGTAGAAATGAACAAACAGTCTTCAACTACATAGTTACATGGAGGCAAGGAGATACTGCAGCTGAGTGTGATGCATCTTTTCAATACTCAGTGCCCACTGTTTAGTAATGGTCATCATTTTGGATTAAGCAACAGAAGTGACAAGACTGTTGCTTGGTTTTCCCTCCTTCACACACACCACCCGACAGCCCCTCACAGAAAGTAGTGCCAGGATGGTTCAAGAGGGACCTGAATACACTGATTCAGGGATGCATTTAATACGGCACGCTCTCTGTGCAAATGCCATAACCCTCAGAGCACAGCATGCTGGAGGGCAGCTTCCCTACCCTTCACAGGATGTTTGGTTTGGGGGTAGTGCAGAAGGAATGCTTCTGACCATCTCACCTCTCTCATACAGGAGCTAGTTTTTAAAAGAACTTATATTTTGAAGCCAAATATTTCATATGATGATATGAGGAGAAGTACCATGTATTGATGTAAGCATAGTATAACACTAAAAAGAATGAAAATTACAACAGTGAAAGCAACCCTTGCTGAGCTAACTCAGGCATCCCCACAAGATATGGCACTGGGCCACAGAGTCAAACTGTTCTGAACGTCTTCTAAAAAGTGAGCAATAACAGCTATGGAGCAGCTCACCTTTTCTGAGCATCAGTGTGAGCTCAGTTTGGCTTTCTGCACTTTCCTCAGATCAGCAGTGCTGTTCCAGAGCCTTATGCACGCACACGTGCCATCTGTCCTGAGAAGAAGAGCAGATAGAAAAGTGCTCTTGGTTTGGGGAATAAAAACAATCTTAACTGATTTAGCTTTTACCTTGAAAGTGACACCAGGAGACTGTCCCAAGGGCTCTTCTGAGATGGATAAAGCCTTTCTCCTGCCCAAACTCATGCTTTGGCTCCCGCAGAGCCAGCAGCTGCCACTGCCAAGAGGAAGCATAAGGCTGAAGCTCACCGGTGGCCTTCCCGCCTCCACAACCCTTGTGAAACAAGTGAGCCTTTTCAATCCTTGCCTCTGGGAGAGAGCATCTGCACAACATCAAAGGGAGCCTCTCTATTTTCATTTGTAGACAAGAACTTTAGGAGACATACAAGTTTTTTAATGTACCATTTAGATTAGATGAGATTTGACACTGTTCCTAGTAGGAGCATTTTTATTTTTTTCTTTCTCTAAATTGAAAGCATTCAGTCTCACTGATGAACACAGTATATCTGCCTCAGAAATTATTGCTCATGTAGATGATTTAGGAATTGCCCTCCATGTACCTGAAAACCTACCTACAGAGAAAGGCAGGTGTATCTAATCTTAAGCAACATGAAGGTCAAGCACACCTTAGCAAATTAAAAATAAGGGAAGGCTTCTACAGCAGATAAGAGACAAAATAAGCCATCACCACATTAAGAACTATATATATATATATATATATTCTGCAAAGATATTCCACAACAGTCAAAATAAAAGAGCCCCAGTTCAGAAAACCAGGAATGTAATGGCATCACTGCTTTCTAGCCATGTGGAGTCATGGCAATATTTAGCATCGCAAAGAAATGGGGCCCAACGTTGGAAACCGTATGGATAGGAGAGAGAGAAGGATGGACATAAGAGTCATTTACAGTCTCAGCAGCCCAAAACTGTCAGCAGTCTGCAATTTTTAGCTTGCAAAATATAGTACATATTTAGCATCTGAAAAGTCTGGATTCTGTAATAAGCACCAGGCTCAAAACTTAATGTGCAGAGGATATAGCTGCTTTGTAACACATTCAATAACACAGTACTTGATCGAATAAGAGCAGCCATTTAGACTTTACATATTGAGCAATAGCTCATCTACCAAATGTCAGAGGATAGAAAAAGGAAAAGAACACATTACAAAAGAATATCCAGTCCTTCAGATAAGACTTAAAAGCAATATATAATATATCCAGGATTAATAACATATTAATAGCTGTGCAAACTCACACCATTCCCTTTCAATAGCTTGAGCCAAATAGGGAATGCATCTGACTTTATCTTTTCCATAATTCTACTTTTTAACAGTTACATTGAATCAGGTCAAGCAGAACTCAAGATACTTTATTTCAAGCTTATTTCAATGGCTAGAGCAGCAATTTGAATAGGAAGCGAGAGTAGTACTGTTCTCCATAGTTTCAACTATTTTAATAGTTTAAATAAATGAAAGTTATTGAAACTGGTTTCCAGAAATGAACTTGAATCATGCAGAAATGTGCTGTTTCAATAAAGAATAGGATCAGCAGCACAGAAATGAATTACATTAAAAAGCAAAAATATGCCAAATCAGATAAAGATTTAAAACTCCAATACATCACACAGGTGATTCTGCAGTAACACGTTTCCACATACACCTGTTGCACACAGGAGGTAGGAAAAGAAATGTTAATCCACACAACAATGCAACTTGATGGAAGCAGAGAAGTGACACAAGGGCTTCAGCCCTGTATTTCAGAGCAGGTATTGGTCCAAAACTAGATATGGCAGCACGCAAAAGGACTAGGTAGATGATTAGAGGAGCATCACTGCAGTACATGTAGGAAAAACATTTTAGAGAAATTCCAGCACCAGAGGTTATATGTTGATGCTTCAAAGCATGATGTTTCTAAGATCGCACTCTCATTATGTTTCTTTTTATAGACATAGAACCATGAAGGAAAGACCTTGCTGACTGCAGCAATTTTCTCTGCTGAGATACGCTATTGGCACTGAGCTGATATATTTATATTAAATTAAAATACAAATCCTAAGTTATCTTCACTTAAATGCAAAAGCATATACATACCGGGCTCTCAGTGAAAAAAGAAAATAAACAGAAGAATAAAAAGAAAATAAAATAATAAAAAGAAAATAAACAGAAGGAAAAAAAAAAAAACATACAGAACAATTTTGTTTTTAGCTGCAGTAACCGTAGTGTTCAGACAGTTATCATCTAATACTCTCAGGCCAACACACTAGTACATCGTTACATGGGATTAATAGGAAGGGTTGAGTAAAACAAGTACTGTTCTGCCGTGCTGACTTACCTCTTGCTTGGAGCCAGTGTGAGGATCTCCAATGTCTCCAAGCTGGGCCCACAACCCAGCATCATCAGGCAGCAGAAACTTGTTCAAAATCACTGGAAAGCACATGCCATAGTAAGCCACACACATACACAATGGATGTGTACCTAATGAATGCATTAGGTACCCATATTTCTTATTTCAAGCCATAACTCTAGGCCTCAAAACACACACCAACTAACCCAAGATGCCAAAAATTTCATCACAAAAGGTAAGTAGACCCCAGCATTTCCACATACAGCAGATGTGCCCAGAAACATTTCAACCTCAGGAGGTCTGAGAAATTGGCATCTTTCCAAGGCCTATCCCGCATTAGGATCTTCTCCCTCCTACATCTTGCTTAAGGCAGTCAGCCCCACAGGTGTGCTTAAAACATTTTTTCTATAAGTTCCACATAAAAACACAGTAGTAAAGTTTGTCTTCAAAATCGGTTATTATCACAGTGGCAGAAGCATTATATCTTGCACTCTTTCAAGCAACTCTTCTCAGACTCTACGTGCAGAAACCAGGTGCCTATTTCAGGAACAAGGAATGAATCTGTGAGGTCGACCAAGAACCCAAAGACCAGACATAGCAATTGTTCACGTTCTGGCCATAAAGTCCCCTTATGAACCTGCATCTAACTTGACTGGCAGTTCATTCAGTGTCTGGAGTGAAGTAAAGGGGAACAATTATACTATCTCAAATCATCATTATTGTTTCAATGATTGCATTAGCATTCTCCAAGCATAAACGTTCCACAAAACATTTCAGGCAGACATCTAATGATGGATTTTCCCAACAGAGAAAGCAATTCCTCTAAGCAATAAAACAGTCTGTGAGAAATCCTGCAGTCATAAATCTAGTATTTCTCATTACAAAATTTACATCAGCCACAAAGTGATTACTTCTAAAATTACAAACCCTTGTGGGCAGCAATATTAGTGGGTTACCAATTGCCATTCCCATGACTCATGAGAAAAGCAAAGTTATAATAGTCTTGTAAAACACAAAATACCAAAAGAATTAATTGTCTTATTATAGACAAAGTTTAGGGCATCCACAGAACAGACATGTAGTTATTGAAGTACAAAGACCAGCAGTAAGTCCCCATGGAAACTTTCAAAGGTTACACTTGAAAGTCTGAACAACGCAGCTTTGTCACAGCTTCCCAACACACCCTCCACAAGCGCTGTCCCCACAGCAAACCCTCCACTCCCACTCACCATAGGCACCCAACAATTTCCCACATGGGAGCAAGGAACACACAAGAAGGGAAAAGACAGAAGACAAAGAAGAAAGGGTGCTTCCATGAGCGCTTTCTCCTCCTGAAAGTGAGCTTGAACTTCCCGGCCTACCCCCGTGGCTGGCCCCCACCCAGTGCCAGGAGCTTCAGGGCCCACAGTGCTTGGCACGTCCCCTCCTGGGGCAGTGAAATTACAGCTCACGACAGGTGAGGGGGGTACGTGGGGCAATGTGTGCGCTGGTTTGGCCTGGCTAGCTTGGGTCTGGAGCAGATTGACTGTAGGACGTGTCAGGGAGCAGACGTCCTACAGAGCCAGTTCAGCTCACCTGTTTCTTCTTGCAGCTTTCTTTTCCCTAGATGCTGCAACCTAGCCATGACCTGGTGTGTGAGGATCAGGGAGCTCTAAAAAGATGACTTGGATTAAACCAGACACATTTTAGCAAGAAAAGCCTGTCTCAACACTTCACTTTGGCAGAGGTAAGTGTTACCAATTCCTTGAAAATAGGTAAGAAATTGCAAAAAGCACCTTAACAAACACAGGATTGATCACGCAGTGAACGTAATCATAAATAAAATTAATCAATTTAACTCATCAGGATTCATTTTTCCACATACATTAAGAAACTTCATTGGTTTAACTGAAGAGAAAGCAGAGGAGGAGGACGGCAAGTGGATACAGCCATTTCTGCGAGACTAGAAAACGACCCACCAGTTACCAAGCCCGCGAACACAACACCGCCAGCACAGGTAACAGTGCTCAGGCTCCTTCACTAACTTAAATTTTAAGCAATATGTAAGGACAGAAGGCATCCTTCAAAAAAGGCAGTGACTGCTTTAAGGGCTTTAATGGGAAGGGGAAAAAAAAGTGTTTCATTTTTGCCCCCAGTCCTCACCAAGGCAACTGCTGCCAGCAGCATCCACACTACTCAGCCTTCCAGCATGAGAGGGGGTTCAGTCTTAAGAGGTAACACCTCGGTACGTCCAAATCTTCATCCCAGCTTTTCCACACAGGTAATTGCACTCAAAGGTACAGAGCCCACACACAGAACACCTTGCTTTTCACAGCTGGGGGACTCTCCAAAAACCCAGTTGTAGGCCAAGGAACAAGCACGTAGCCAGAAGAATAATCTCGACTAAACACCATGGCAGTCAACACACCGCTGTGGAGAGCTGTCCCTCTTCATCACTGTTACGTACAGGTTTTTTGTCAGTAGGAGGCAGCCCAGGAAGGAGCAGAGGCTATGCCAACTCCAGAGCAGCAACGTGGCACCCTGAGCAACACGGCCAGTCCCCGGGCACGGGCGAGGGACGGAGGAGGCAGCACGGGACACCAAATCGAAGGCAAGTCAGGTCCCAGGCACAGCATGAGACACTTTGAACCAAGCTGAGTAAGTTGCTCTTCAGCATCCTGAGTAGCAGGTTTTGGAACAAGTTCATTCTCATGTCAGCTCTGCTTGGAGCTTCTTGGGGCTCGACCAGAGCCCAGACGCAGACGAGGGTAGCCCACTGCTCGCTGCAGCTGTAGGAAGTTATTATTACTTCATTTGTACTGCAAGTCCGATCATTGGATTTTGTATTGCTTACTTTGCACAGTATGGTGCAAAATTTATTACAAGCAAGGTAACAGTAGGAAAAAAAAAAAAAAAAAAACTGTAAATACATGCTCGCAAAAGAAATGAAGTTTTATTACATACAAAAATATACTAAAAACACATTCCCACAATTTATTACCTTTGCCATATTATTATCTTTGCCATACCCTGTGCACTTCATTTTAACTATTCTGGGAGTAGCCTGGTCCATTTTCCATGTTTATGAGAAAACTATTTTCCAACTATTTCTGTTCCTTACCATAGAATGAAAAACATTCAATATGCTTATACTTTCTGCCCTAATAATATATTTGAAATTTATAGGGCTGTAAAATGATATCCTAGCATGGCATTAGCTATTTCAGTCTTTGATCTATTGGTGCCATTTGAATGGGTGATAATCGTTTACCAGCTCAAAATACTGGCCTAGTAAAAATCACTTCAGTGCTCCCATAACAAATATTTACCCTCTAGCTGTAAAACGTATTTTCTGTGGGTAAATTTTCTATTTTAATAGATGTTCACATGCTGTATTGCTCTTGTGTATCTAGTTCTACACACATCGCAACCCACAGTCTCAACCTTTCACTGTTAATTACAAAAAAAAAAGGGGGGGGGGCATTTTGAGAAAAAGAGCTTAAAGGACCTTTACTTAGAGATGGATAAAAATTGATAGGTATAGTATGCATAGGTTCGCTTCACATCTCACGATTGAGAACCATCAGCAGGCAGATTTGCTCTAAATTGGGACTGCCTGAGATCTGGTGATGAGCACAGAGTGAGGCCCAAGTCCTCCCATCCCTCTCACTTAGAGGAATGTGTCCTATGTGGTAGTGATCTCCAGAAGGGTTAATTCTGATACTTTTTAACCCTGTATAATTTTCCTGTCTTCACCTTACTCCTGTTAGGTGATTATGAAAAAAAATTGATCACAATCCAAAACCAGAAGTCTTGTATTTCTGCATGGAGCACATGTAACTTCAGATTATGAGTGCAGGGAAAGTAGCTCAGCCATTGCCAGCCGGACATCACCCAGGATAAAGACCAGCCATCTCCACAAGAGATTGCTTTTTGCCTCTTAAAAAGATGCTTCAAGTTGAAAAATTAGTTTTGATATGGGAGTTAAAACATTTCATCTTGAAACTGTCATAATGAAAACTTTCAATTTCCTGGATTGTTTATTAAAATATCAAAACATTGCAGTAGTTTTCAAATTTTCCCCGCCCCACCTCCCTAAGCAGGGAAAGAACAAAGGAGAAACAGAACTGCCGTGTCAGACCATAGCTCTTGAACATTCACAGTCTTTCTCTGCTGAGACAAAAGACAGAAAAAAATGCATTTGTCTCCCCAGCACATTTACTACTCAACAAAGAACACCCTTCCCCTTTATTGGGGTCGTGTTTGCAAACATAGACAAACTACCACTCTTCACCTCAACTTTTCAAAATTATTTCTGGAGTATTTTCAGTACAATTTCCAGTAAAAAAAATGAAGTTGATTTTAAGCAATTACTTTTGGCAGTTAATTAGGATAAGGAAATTCAAATTAGCATATTTTTCCAGAGAAAAAAGATCCAGCTTCACACAATGAATTCCTGGTAATAGAGACCAAACTCATGCCAACAGCATCTGGCCCAGTGCATGACTGGTCACTCTTTAGTGTTGTCAGAAGATCAGGCTGTGAAATCAATCTCTGATTCCCAATTAAACCTCTTCCTTCAGCTGGGAGACTTCCTGCCATATTACCAGAGAACAAATCCTGCACCTACCATGTCTTCCAGTTGCAGGAATTTACCCTCCAATGGTCTTTCTGCAGGGTTCTGTCCTTGCCTTGCAGGATGTAATTTACACCCGATACCCCAATGCAATTTAAATACGCGTTTTCCCCAAATTCTGCTAATTTGGGAAAAAAAAAAAAAAAAAAAAAAAAAAAAAAAAAAAAACTTGATTTCCAAGCCAGTTTTTTAGAATGCACATAACAGAAGTGAATAAGCCTGTGCTGCTGCTTTTGTTTCAGGGATGAAGCCCAACAATTTACAAGTAGATCTCCAGTGGGGTTTTAGAGATGTGTGCTCCATCCTGTGAAACACAGAACTTCCATCAATAGCCTGGAAAAAGTTATTATGGAAGTGAATATGCTTGCTGGAAATGCTCTTTTCCTTACAGCCCCAAGTAACTTAGCAACAGTGAAACACTCAAAGAAATTTATGATACGAAGTGACTGGGTGCTAGATGCAACAGCAGATTAAATTCAAAAGAAAAATGTGAAACGATACTCATGGGGCAGTAGAGGGTGGGAACAGGGAATTAACTTTCCATAGAAAATAGTCGGGTCTGAGCCAACCATCACCATTCAGGATTTGGGGATTATGCTGAATAACGCTGTCAAAATCTCTCAGGTATATTCCAAAATTTCACAATGAAAATGCAACGATGGAAGTTATTAGGAAAGGACCAGAGATGAGAAAAGAGTATTTCATATGATGTGTCTTCATAAAAAGACAATACTGACACTTCAATACTTCTGTGTAGCTCCAGTTTGCTCTGCCCTGCTAGAAGGTGTAAGAGGAAAGGCAAAAGCTATGAAACAAAATTCTGTCTGAAAGATGATTAGATAGATCACGATGCCTCACCCTGGGTGAAGATGATGGTCATTGTGATAGACATGTATACAATGACAGGTGACACAGACACAGAGGGGAAATCACTGCTCACCATCTCTTGCAACACAAGAATCAGGGTCAGAAGCAAGACTAGTAATACCAAAAGGGATGTCTCTTGATCCATTGAATAATTAAAATGAGGAACCAACTGCTAGAGAAATTAGGCAACAAAAATTTATGTAGGCTGGGAAGAATGAGAAGTAAGAACATTTACTAAGAGCTATACTATAACATGTAACAATGCTGCTGCTGGCTGAGGCAGTCCTGACCTACAAATCTTGAAGCGTGGGGGGCAGCATGTACCCAGGAAGTACTGCAATAATCTTGAACTACTCTTTGCTGTTTCTTTTGTATCATCCATTCCCAGAAAGAGCTGGCACAAGGCCAAATAGACTTTATTATGACAGTACTTGGGGCATTATGATAGACACTTTTGTGACATTAGAAAAACAAATTTCAAAAACATTCAACCTACATCACTCTTCCAGTGCTTGCAAGAATAAAGGACAGCTTTCATTAGAAAAACCACTGCTGCTAGGCCTAATGCTATGACTTGAAAAAGTTCATCTTACCTGGGGGAAAGGGAAGGCAAAAGACATCAGAAAGCAGAAAAAAAGTATGAATCGGGAATGGAGCTGACAGATTCACAGAGTTGCCCTGACATTGCTCTGTGTTCGTAAGTGCAGCTGAGGATGTCTCAGATCATCAGTGCGTGGTGCTTCACCCACTTGTGGAGTGGCTGCACAGAAATAGGTGGTTTAGAAGTTATTCTGCCTTTCTACCAAGGTTTTGCACAGTTAATTTGATAGTAACATCCACCAGTGGAAAACTAAAAGTGGCCTAGCTGTTTTTTTCCCTGAAAAGGAGAGAGAGGATACAAAATGCAGTTTGAGAAGTGTTTGAAATATCTACCGCATTCGTTGCTGGAAAGTGTTTTTTTCTTCCTTTTTTTCTTTTTCCTTGGGGGTAGGGGGAGGAGGAAGGGGGCATTTGGGATTTGTTTGCTTTAAAACCTCATATATTTTTTCTACTTTTGAGTGTCTTGCATACTAAAAATGAGATACAAATATGGTTTTGTCTGACAATGATAGCTTGATATGTAACCTACCATTTCAGATCATGGGGGTACTACACCTACTTTGCTTTCTTTAAAGAATCTCCGAGTATATTGGCTAGAGAGTGTGACATAACAGCTGCAGTAGTTATAAACAACTTTTATTCTCCCCAGATAAGATTTTTCCTATGAAATTTTCCCAGTAAGAAATTTTGAAAACCGACATGGGGTTGCTGGTTGGATTTCACTGCTAGTAAAATACATGTTGTTGTGTCATGTCCTGAACAGAAAACTGAAGCATCCTTTTTAAATTCTCAGCACTGCTAACACTTCCAACAAGTACTTCAGTATTGGTTTTGGTCTTATCTGTTTCTAACAGACAGTCTCATGCCTAAGAAATTTGACCTGAAAGAAAAATTCAGCCCCAAGTATCTGCTGTCAATTGTGCAGAAAATAGGAGATGACAGCAAAGTCACTTCTGCATGCTGAATTAGATCTCTTTCCAACATCTTCTAATGTCATTATTAGCACTCAAATACACTGTCAAAATGTGTCTGTATAAGGAGGTGGACCAGGCAACATCAAATTTATCTCTTAGTCAATAAGACAAGATGGTTTTGATTCAGACTTTTGAATAGGGAGAGACTCTTAAGAAAAAGGATCTGTTCCACCATGAAGTCTTGTTTGTGGATGTGGATGTTATAATGGAAGTGGTTTGGGAAAAAAATGAATTATGCAACTTCATTGAATTGCTGGAATCAATAGTGCAATGTGAGCTGTTAAAAGATCAGGTTGAGCCTTAGAGCCTATACCCCAAATAAGTCAATGGTGCAATGTGAAGAGTTTCAACAGCAAGATCATCTGCAGGAAAACTACTCTTTGCTTTGGAACTAGCCTTAATGACAAAAACTAATTCTAATACAACCACCTCAGTGTAGGTCTAAATGTGGTTTTAGAACAGTATTCAAAGGGCAGGAGTAGAATACTGCATCTGGAAAAATGAAATTTGAATGATTTATTCCGTTTCCTTTTTCTTTCTGACAAAATGTATCCAAATAAGTGAATAATCATGCACAAGAGGCATTTAACTGACAGAAAATAGTTCCCGTAGAGACAGCAATGTCTACCCCTGTAACACTGAGAAGGAAGAGTGCCTCATCTAAACAGCATCAGTGCCTAACAAATAGCTAAACCTACAGTAGTCATTACAGCTCTACACCCTGCGTCTGTGTGGCAAAGTTCACAAGACTAATAGAAGAGATGAAATAAACTACAGTGAAAAAGGTTTGGATTCTCATATACACGGGACTATTAACTAACCTAAAGAGAGACAAAAGGCTATTTTATTCCATTAATAAATGGATGTTAATAAACTTCTCCTAAGCAACAAGACCCTTTATGTTATTCCATCTTTTTATGCTCTCTTGATATCCATTTCATTCAACTAACAGCCAGGCAATTATTATTGGTAATGACAATAGAGTTTCATCCCACCTCATTAAAATTAGTTGGCTACCAAAAAACATTTATGAATGTTTAAATATTTTGGTTCTTACTGAGCATGTGAAGTGGCTGTAAGCCATTTACATCAATCACCCACAATGGAAGTGGTCACGCTCTGCCTTCTGTCCTGGGATCACAGATTGGTAACTAACATATCCTTTGTCCTGGAAACGGTGTGGGGAGGGAAAGAGTCAAAGCAGCACAACTCTTCCACCCGTCTGTATGATTTTTGTCTTGTGCAACAACAGAAAGTTTGCATAAATCCTAAAGCCCTAATTTCTCATCTTCTTATAACGCGGGAAGTTAACCACGATCAAGCACACTTTGAGTGGTATAACAGTACCCTAGCAGAGAAGTATGATGACACTTCCGTTCTTTGTACACACAGTATGTGTATAATATACATCAAGTTCCATCAGCCACAGCTAAGGGAACTCTTTTCTCCTCTGCTTATTTGCAAATTAAGACTCAGTGAAAGACTAAAGGGCCAATGACCAAGAGACCAGAAGGAGAAGAAACATGCATAGATGTTACCTCATAACCTCTTCCCCTTTTTATTTCTTTTCTGGATTATGAACAACTGTTTGCTTGAATATTGCTTCCAATGTTTAAAGTTTTGTCTGCTTGTCCACTTCCATGAGAAGAGCAAACCCCCTGCTGGTTTATAGGAAGGTGTGGAAAGAGGGAGGCAGAGTTTTAACTGCTTCCCCATCTCCTCTCTAAAGCTGGGCTGGGAAAGCTGGCACTGTTTTTAATCTCACCACGTGGAAACAGACCCAGCGAAGGCTGCCCCACACCCAGCATCCCACTAAAGATTAAGATTAATCTCAAGCATAATTTGGGATAAAGAAGGGATACGTGGACAAGTCACACAGAAACATAAGGGCAAATACTGGCTACACTTACTGTTGCTCAGCAGTAGACTTTTCAGGATAATAAATTAACCACGTGTAAAAAATGCAAGTAGTCTTGCTCTGTATCTTCATCAATTGATACATCTTACATGGTGTGAGACTGCAGGCTGACATTCCTCCAACAAATACACCAAAGAAGATCAAAGATTTTGAAAATAAACTGGAAGATGGGCATATAAACAAGGTCACTGCTTTAGTGAAAGATGAATGCAACAAACAGGTATAGTTTTTAAAGTGTCTCTTTTCAAAGACTGAGCAGGGACCAGGCACTGTTCACAACTACAATGACATGGGATCATTGTTCAAAAGAAAGTGATCAATGGCTTCTTGAAGGGCAGCCTTGCACTTGGGAAGTAGAAATGGCAGAAATTACCAAGCTGATGTGTAGGTCAGAGCGTTTCTTGTATGTTCTTGTGCCCCTCCTGGGAGGGAGAGCTCAAGCACCCTCATGCCTGGGTGAGTGAGGAACTGCTACCCTGCAATCACGGCAGAGCAGAGCTGAGTTCTGATTGCTCTATTTTGGTCTCCTTTCAGGGGCTGGGAGAAGTTTTTCTACCTGATGGGCAAGTACAGTGAGTCTGCCAACAGATACAGGAGAAAGCTTTGTGAGAATTCTCAAATGCACTAATAACGAAGCTGCCTAAATTATGTACATTCATACATTTTTTTTAGATATTCCTCATTGAAAGACAGGAACTAGAAAACAACAACAACAACAGAGTTTGAACTAAATAATATAAAAAATAATATAACTACATAATAATCATTTCTGGAAAGGGACGTATCGTTGTTAAGGCCATACAATTAACCCAAGAAATGAAAAACACGCCCTTTGTTTCTCATAAAAAGCTCTTAAGTGATGAATTAGATTAAACAGACACATTGCCATTTACTGGGAGGCAAAACAAGAACAGTATGAACCAAGGAAAAAATGTGAAATCAAAGGATCATGCAACTTAGCTTGATGAAAAAAACAAAAGGATTTATCACGAAAGAATTGTGTGAGAATTGCAGCGCAACAGTGACAACAAGAAACCTTGCCAGTGGTCTGTGGACAGTAAGTTATGAACTGGCTAAGTTTCAGTTGCCAAGGTTGGTGCTTGTGCCTATCTCCAAACTCAGTGGCACAGCTAATAAGTACAAGAGGCCAGCCACTCCCTCCCCTTACTTCCACCTAAATCCACTCTGTGAACAGACCAAAACTAACAAAATGGGAAAAGGGAGAAAGAAAAAGAAAGAAATGGGGGGAAAGGATGTGAAGTATCCTATACACCTCTAAAAGAAATATGAAGCCTAGCAAGTAAACAGCAATCCCAAAATAACGCGTATGGGTACTAAGTACATACAGTACTTTATCTTCAGCCCAAACAGATTTCTAACTTAACAAACTCAGCAATTAAAAGCCAATTGTAATGGTACACAAGATGCGTGTGTGCTCTCCTCAGCTGAGCAGGGTCAGACAGTTTCTCATTCAGGGAGTCATTAAATTTTCCTAACGATCTCACAAGGTTTCCTGCACAAAGGAGCTAGGCCTGCTTATGCTATTCACATGAGCAAATATTTTTATGGAGCAATAAAAATTGATCGAACTTTCATTTTGCATTCTTCATACTATAGAAAAACACGAAAAATAGTCAAAGACAATTAGAGACTGTAAAGCTATCAGAAACCCAGGAATATAATCAATTAGCTCTCAATAGTCTCTATTTACTCTGTTTTTCCAAAGCGTCTTGCAAAGAACCCTGAAGATAACAGCTCCAATGGCAATGCAACTCTCCCGGACAGCGCCCAAGCAGTCCCGTGTTGCATGTACTTTTATCAGGATCTTGCTGACCATGATCAAAAAACAATTTTAGTTATGTTTCCCATAAATTAGCTGGAATACCAGAAACAATAAACAAAGGTCCTAAAAGCATTCAGAACTTATCTAGCTTGATTTTTCATGTATTGTGCCCTTTTACACACACTTTTAACAAAAAACACAGTTATACTTTTGAGGAAATGCTAACCTCATTGTAAACATTACAGAGGACACTGGTTTAAATCAAACCTCAACTTCACTTTAGGGGAGTCAAATCTTGACTTCTACCTCATGGTAGGAAGACCTTATGGAAGAAGAAAAGTTATACATGATCTTAGGCATAGAAGAACTGGCTCTAGAGGTATCCTCAACGTTTCAGAACCAGGTGAGTCAGCCAGACTCAGATTCCGAAAGAAAGATCTACTCATTTATTTTATCAGAGAAAAGGACTTATTCCAACAGGCAGCAAAGATTACAGACTTACTACTGGTGATTTGCCTGAGGGTTTTTACAGATACTCACATTAAAAGCAAATAATAAAAAAAAATACAAAGCATTCCACATTGAACATATAACCAGTGAATATGAATTTTGCTTTACCATCATATGGTTTTGGGACCCACACACAATGTTTAAAAACAAAACTGCATCACCGCCTAAGGGAGAAAGGGGTAGAAAATTACTTAAAAAAAAAAAAAAAAAAAAAAAAAAAAAAGGTTAATGAAAAACACTCTTTTGGTTACAAACTAAATATTGACCAAAAAAGAAATGCTATTTTCATAGCAATATTTCTGTAATTAAGTTTATGCGCCCTGTGCCCCATAATCCCAATGAAACAACACAAATAGCTACTTTCATTTGCAACAGTTTGATTTTTGAAAAGAACACAAAATTAACTACAGCAGAGCTTTTTTAAAGACATGCTTGTGCTTGAGAAATCATTCTAGGAAAAAACAGCACAAAGTGTACCTCTCAAGTTTGCAGGTAGTAGCACAAATTGTATTTAGTTTCGGCATTTGTTAGCTGATTAGCATATGCACATAGGATGAAAAAAGAGACCAGGGTAGGTCTCATTCCTGCCTCATGCTTCAACAGATGTGGTCTCCACCACAGAGGGTACAGAAATTCTGTCCCCATCTTGAACTTCAAAAACCTCAAAAGGAAATGGTGATAATGGCATTGGGGTGTTTGCAATTTAATTCCTCTGACGACCTCCTCAGTACTGGTTCTGCTACATGAGGCAAGGGCTGCAACATCCATCTTCAGCACAGGGAATTCACTGAGCATCTCTGCCCCAGCCTTTTCTCTGAATGCCCCCAGTTACGCTGATGTCATGAAGTGGTCCCATGGATTTTCTAGGTTTGATATGCTTCAGAAATTTTCCTAAAAACTTGAGCATCCTTTGGTAAGGCACTTTTCTAATTCCTTATATGGATTTTTAATTTCCTCTTTGTGTTTGACCTGCAATGTTCTCGGGATTTTCCTCTTCTACTTATTCAGGCAGGCTTTCCCTCTTCCAGCTGCCAGCTATTTTGCTACCATGCCCTCCCCTGGCCTTCTTATTGAGGGAGGCTCCTAGGGATGATGTAGTTTTACCTTGTTAGCATGCATCATATCCGGGGACTTCTAAAAACTTTATTACAACAAGCTTATAAGCTTCCTGGACGATTCCTTAAGGTTTGGGGGTTTTTATTGGACCAATTGCCTCAATGTTCTGCAGACATTATACCTGAAACTGCACGACCACAAGCTGCAAATATTTATTGTGCTCTCTTCAGCTATGAAGTTCCACCTAATCCTACAATTGTTGCTGATTACCTAGCAGCTCTCGGAATTGGCCGCTGCACACCGCTCCAGACCACATCCAGGACTGCACCTTTCCATCTCGGAGTCCTAGCGCCGGGTGCTCTGGGAAGCAGCCACTTGCCATGTCCAGATCCATCCTCTTTGCCTCCCATTCCAAGGAGGTACTGGCCCAGCCTCTATGGGCCTCGGCTGTAGCCTCCCACTGTTGCTGCCTGTCCTGAATTTGCAGCTTCTCTACTCTCATTTCACATTTCCTGAGCAGTACTACAGCTCTGGGCAGGGGGCTGGTAACACAATCTTAGCACTACAATGTTATTAGAGCACAGGCTTTCTGCCCAACATGGGTCCACAGTCCTTCTCTTTTACCATAACATTTTTATGCTGCTGCTTGACAAAATACACACAGCACCACTCCCCTGACTGTATGTCCTCTTCAGCTTTCCTACAAAGCCGATATAGCCCAGCAACCAGGCCCGTTTCTTCGAGGTCATCATTTCATGCCAAACAATTCCCTCGTCTTGTATTTCAGGTCTTAAAGCCAGTGGGGAAGCACTTTAAGTTTTGCCCTCTTCCATCACTTCATACTGTTTGTTAAATAGCATCGCAGGTGCTCTGATAGGACACTCCTACTTCTTACGCTGCAGTGTCTTTTTCACTCTTGCAGCCTTTTTCAGAAGTACACTGAACACCAGCCACACTCCCACTGCAGCCCCCGATTTTCCTGCCTGTGCTCCCTGCTACAGGAGCACCTCACTGCAAGGAGACATTGTGGTGTCAACCTGAAGTCAGACACACCTGAGAGACCAGGTTGCTCTTTTCCAATGGCTGCTTCCTTCCCCAAGGCTTGCATCCTCCTCAGCAGTGCAGAGGCTGCCACAGAAGGAGGCAGTACTCCTCTCCAACACCTGTAGAGGCTCCATCGGCAGCCCTGCTCGAGTCCCACTGACCTAACTGGAAGGAGGCACTCACACAAAAGCTCTATAGGGCAGGCTACCTCACTAGTGAAAACGGGATTGAAATGAAGTAAATGAAGTGGCTCAGAAGAGCAAAGAGAGCAAAACACTGAATGGACAAGGTCAGGCTATATGAAACCAGACTGTCACAGGGTTTGGATGTAAGTAATATTCACCAGTACAACCTCACCTGCATTCTGCACTCCTTCCTCAACTACTGCCACCTCTCAGATTAGGCACTCCTTGCTGAGGTCAGAATATTACGGCTGCAGGAAAGCATTTAGCCCATCACTGGTGCAACTGCAAAGTAATAAATATTACTTAGACCCAAAAAGTGGGGGGGGGTGGGGGGGGGGTGTTTGTTGTTGTGGTTTGGTTTTTTAATCACATTTGACTGGGTTGATGGCCTTCACCCCTTCATGCTATATTATTATTGCTACCATAGGAAGACATTTAGCTTCTAATTGTGTTTGAGACATCTGTGGGTGACTCATTATTGCTTTCCCTTCTTACAAAAGATTGGTTTCTGGCTCAACTCAAGAACAAAAACACACTGAAACACCTGGGCACCAGAACCATGCTGCTCTGCCTGCTGATCCATCTGCAGAACAAGCTGGCTACCTGCTTAATCCAGGATAGCTCAACGGCAAGAACATCTTCAGGCTTCTCTATAGTTACACATCCTTCACCCAGAGACAGAGGGTAATTTGTATGTTATCTGCTCATTAGGTCCATTTGTATCTATCAAAGCATTTTAGAAGTCAACTAACTTGTAAAAGATGTCACGGGCACAAGCCAGGTGCTGTAATGTCTCAGAAGAATGAAAAACAGAGGTTTTAGCAGGTGAACAAGTACTTTGACAGCAGCAATTTAGTTTCAGTGATAGAGATTTGCTTATCAGTTTGATTTATCGGTTCATTTAATTACTTATTGAACTTTGATTGCAGAAAAGCACCTGAACAACTTTAAAATATTTTAAGTTGTTCTCTATGACATAATTGATAACTATCATTTTTTTAGGAAGACAAATTGCCTTTTCATTGGCTGTCTGCTCTAATAGTTGCAACCTGAATAATCCTTTCAAAATAGCATTCTCCTGACAGAAAATAAAAATATAGAATGAAAAGGGACATTACATACAGCTTCTAATGTTTTTCTCTTTCTCACCTTATAATTAAAGGGCTTGTTATTCCAATTGTTGCTTTGCTATTGCTGTTACTAAAATGATCAGGAATTACGCTAAAGTCTCTCTGCATATGCCTTTAAGTATTTCCATACTATATTGCTACCATTTAAAATATACTCTTACTATGGTCAGTAATTCGTTTCGTTTCATAATGGCACAGAAGTATTTCACACTGGCATTATCACACTCTCTCCAACTGAGATCAACAAATGCCACAAACAGTTTTCAGTAGGAAGTGTTTCCTCTGGGTTGGGAAAGAGTCTTTACATTTAAAAGCCTCCTGATCTACTTCCATTAATACCATCCCACATTAAACATTAAAAACAGCTCATTATTTCTAGCTTTTAAAGCAAAATATATCATGACTTGAGAACCTTCCCTCTGAGATCCTGGGCTTAAAGACTAAACTCAAAAGTTTAGTTTATTGAGTTAATAGGAAAATCCCAACTCTTAGTCTTACACATCATAAATAGTATGAAAAAAAGTGGAGAAAATATCATTAATTGTCCACAACAATATATATTAGATGATCAGTACAAGTCAACTGTACACCTGTCTCAAGTTAAATTCAGTACTTTGCAATGATGTGTGTGAAGAGATAATGGGAAGAGGGAAAGGACTGTTATTACAAGCACAAAGTGCTAATCTGCTGTCTAGGTCTTACTGAACCTCTCCCCTAACATTTAATCTAAAATGCTTTCAGCTCTTAAATTCACCTTCCAACACCAGTAGGAGGTCAAGGCAGGACCCAATGGGAGGTTACATTTATTTAATATTCAGCCCTTTCTCAGATGAAATATTGCAGTCTATCCTCACAGGTATTTGTCAAACCATTAGAGTAATGGTTTATAGCTATTACATGAAATTGTAGTTCTATTTGTAACTACCATTGACAAAGGATAAGCAAAGTGCATTCATTTTCTTTGAAAAATACCCAAAACCTTTGCCACAGAACACTGAGGGAATTTGCCCTGTTAACTAGTTCAGAGCTGTAAGCTGAGGCAATGCTAGTAATTACTGTTTACCAAACACGAACCTGCATTTCTGTAGGACTTGCTCTGGTACCACTTTTCACACATGGCAGCTCCATAGTTTGATGCAGATGCATCCTAAGAGCCCTCTGATACTACTCCAGTTCCAGTATCTTCATATATTAACAAAACATATAAAATATTATAACTAGATAAAGACTTATTTAAAATAATAATAATAAAAACAGTACATTTAGCACATAGTATTGTGCTTGCATTTTCCTAGCATCCATTACCCAAAAAAAAGGAAAAAAAAAAAAGAGTTCAGGAAGAAGCTGTAATCTCATAATGAAATACATAAATCCATCAAGTTACCCTGTCACAGAGATCTCATACAGTCTACTTAAATCTCAACACATGCAGGTTCCATTCACTTTGCAGATCTCATTTTCAAATTTACTCTTACACACAGTTTCATTTCTAGAAGTTTACTTTACTCTCAGTAGTTTCTAAAACCGATTAAGACTTGAAAATAAAGTATAAAACCATCTATTACTCCTCTTCAAAGAAAAGATGGAAATGCTGTCCTCACACAGGTAAAACTCCACTAACAAAACTGCCCAAAATAAGATAAACTTGAGTCTAGAGTACTATGTAAAGTGGCTGTACAAAGAAGTGTGATTTACCACTGATCCTGATCATCACTATAGAAATAAAAATATTTTTTCTTCACCTTCAAACAGGTATCTGAATTGTGTCTGAGACAACTGATTTCAAGATATTAATACCTAGGCGTTATTGACTTTTGTTAATTTTTCTTTTCTGTGTCACTCTTGCTGACAGTGGAGAAGAGAGACATGGGACAAAAAAGAGACAGAGACTTGTTGCTAACATTCTGAAAGCTGTCCTTTAAATAAAAGGGAATTTTGGCATTAAGTTTTGTTTTTGTTTTTAATAGAAGTCTAAGGTTAAGGTACGAAACACTTCAACTAACTATACTTAAATGTATTTAATAATAGTAGTTAATCACAGCTATTGGGAGCAAATGCTATCCAAGGCCACAGCTCAGTTACACCACTGCAGAGACACATAGCTAGGCAGACAACTTCAATCTCAACAATCGCTTCTGTCATAACTCTTTAACTATTTTTTCAAGTCTCCTAAAACTACGAAGTCAAGGTGCTAAAACACTACCAGTGTAAACAGTGTCTGTGTCAAACCCAGCCACATTCGGGTTCCAACGCCCTCCCAGGGAGGTTTCAAAGGTCTGAACAGCAGCCAGAGCAGCCAGCACCCCTACCACCAGCGAACACTCAGAGCAGCAGCCTATGCCAAGTGCAGCTCACCTTCATGGGGCTGCAGGAGGCTCCTTGCCACAGGGAACATGCACAGCAAAAAACAGAGCACCTCTAAGGTGCGGGGCAAACCAGCAACATAAGGGTTATAAACACCGAGCATTCAATTGTTAGTTTGCTTCTTGCCCTTTGATAACCAGGGACAAAATTGCTTTTCTGTTGCATAAAGTACCTTTCAAATTCAATTGCTTACCTCCTCATTCATTCAAGAAAAAGAGCTCAGATTTACAGGAATGAGAGCCCATGATACAAATATACCATGTTAAATATACAACAGAAATCTGAGAAATAACCAGAACACACTCTATTGATTTTAACCTTCCATACTAAGATACTCTCTAGCCATCTAAACTGAACTCAGGCTACAACAATTTCCAATTACTTGAATGTCTATATATGGAGTAAGTATTTAGTTATCAACATCCACTACAAAACACATTTCGGTCATCATTAAGGCACCATTACAATGCAGAATTGAGTGCGTTTCTGCTGCAAACTAGATGACCACTGAGGTGCAAGGGGCTGCCTCTGCAGGAGGGATGCCTGCCAGGCAGGCGGCCACAGCAGGGCTGGGCACCTTAGGGATGGGAGGACAGGATGCCACAGCAAGGCTTCGTCCCGTCCTCCTGACGGCCATGCTGAGCAAGACACCTGTCTGTGCTTCAGCTCTGTGCCTACAGCGAGCTGCTTGAACAGTGTTTATCTCATTACTTAATTACACTACACAGGGATGTATTTGCAGTCCCGAGGAATACTGCATTTACTTGGCAAAATGTTGCTTTGAAGTAAAAGTATGTGTGTTCTGTTTTTCTCAGTGATCAAACAGACCTCATGCCTTCGTTTTATCTTTCTATCTCCACATCTCAATTGGGTTGCAAGCGACAAGGAGTACAAAAAGGACGTGAAACTGTTTGAGTGTCCAGAGAAGGGCTACAAAGATGGCGAAGGGCCTAGAGAGGAAGACAGGACGAGCGGCTGAGGTCACTTGGTCTGTTCAGCCTGGAAAAGAGGAGGCTGAGGGGAGACCTCATTGCGGTCTACAGCTTCCTCACAAGGGGGAGTGGAGGGGAAGGCGCCGATCTGTTCTCTTTAAGGACCAGTGATAGTACCCGTGGGAATGGAGTCAAGCTGTGACAGGGGAGGTTCAGGCTGGACATCTGGAAAAGGTTCTTCACCGAGAGGTTGGTCACGCACTGGAACAGGCTCCCCAGGGATGTAGTCACGACACCAAGCCTGTTGGAGGTTAAGAAGTGTTTGGACTACACTCTTAGTCATATGGCCTGAATTTTTGGGTAGACCTGTGTGGTGCCAGGAGTTGGACTCGATGATCCACGTGGGTCCCTTCCAACTTGGAATATTCTATGATTCTATGATTCTAAGGAACCCCAGGGTGGGTGTGCAGGGCCAGGGCAGGCCCCACAGGGTGTCTCCATAGGCCTGGCCCACAGGGCTGCCCTTCCCAGCCAGCCGGGGAGACAAGGCAGGAGAATGCTGGGACACACCAGCAGGGAGTGGTCTAAACTGAATGACAGATTCCCTCCTGGAATCCTCCTGGAATCTGGGATCTTTCTCCACAAATTCTACAGATTTTAGTCAGAAGCAAGCACTAGTGTCTGTGTGAATCCTGTCAGCACCTCCAGGCCCTTAGCCTAAGCATAGGCCCGCCCAGGCCCTACAACAGGGCCCGTATGCCCACCACCAAATGGTTATCTGGGTTTCAGAGGCAGGTAAGACCATTTCAGGCTCCTTGCCTTTCCACATACACAGAGGAGGCCACAGAAAGCACTGAGCTTGCAATGGCTTCGCTGTGGCTCCTGAGTAGGACAGCCACTCTGCCTCAAGGCATTGCATCCTCAGGCAGGAGGCCTGGCTTGCCAAGCTGCGCAGCCCTGGAGGAACAGCCATAATGATACTTTGAACTTTTGCTAAACTATCCAAAATGTTCTGCTCTGTTGCAGCACAGTCTTGAAGAACAATGAGGTACCCCAGCCCCCCAGGTGGGCTGCTGGTTGATAGTTCTTTGCCTCCTGCCCCAGTCCCTCAAGAGCTGCCCTACTCCTGCCTTGCAGTTACCAGCACTAACATGGCAATGCATCCCAAGGTGGCACACAGCAGGCAACTTTCCTGCTGACAAATAATATTTTTTCTCCTTCTGAGGAGCCAGGTAGTAACACTGCTTGGTACACACCTGACTTACCAGCAGTGAGGACTGTTGGTAAGATCTACTCACGTTTGATCATTCAGGACAGTCAACCTAGACTTCACAAAAGGAAAAATAGAATTAAGCATGGTTTTATGGCTAAGGGCATTATCACTGACTTCCATGGCTCATTTGGGTGCCACACCACTGCAGAATCTTACAGTAGAGAGTGCAGCTATGGGTGTATTCAGTGATTTCAAAGTAAAATTCTTATTTTATTCCTTCCTTATTTTCCCAGCACTTCCACAAACATCAGTCCAGGGCTGTTTGGTAAACAGAATGAATTGTTTATTAAAATGACACTTTCCATTGTATTAAAAAAAAAAAAAAAAAGAAAAGAAAAGAAAATTAAAATAAAAAAGTTAATCTGAAACTAAACCATAAATCTTACCAAGAGCTGTTTATGAAGCCCCTGCTAAGGGGCTCTGTTCCCAATGAAAGGAAAGCAATCACATCTGAAAGAAAAATAAAAGCCTCTAATTTGTATACAAGCTTTCAGTCTACTGACTAATAAACCAAGCTTTGAAGATTACATGTAAGTGCTCAAAATAAGTTCCTAACATTTCGTCACCTTACTTGAACTTTTCCAGCCTCACCAGTAGTCACAGCTATTAGCTACATTTCTTCTTTCATGTGGTGAATCCTTACGACTCTCCAAACTGTTCGGTGTAATTTTTTCCATATGACCTCAAATATTACTTCAATAATTATGATTTTTGTGACCAAATGAAAGAAAGAAACAGCACAGAAGCTGTCTGGAAAGGACGATCCCACTTTGCAAGCTCAGATGACAGGCAAGATTTCTTTCCTTCTGCTCAGAGAAGAATTAGCTCTAATACTCTTGCAAGAACTTTATCATGGCATTTTTTAAATTAAGAGCCTTTTCTATGAGGCAGCAATCTTGTTTGGGTATATTTTAGATTTACTCCACTTTGGACAGATCTTCTAATTAAGGTCTGGAAGAGAATATTTGAAAAGCAGACACTAAATAAAGAGATTCAAGAAAAAAAAAAAAAAAAGAAAAAAAAAAAAGAAAAAAAAAGAGCCACATAGCATTGTTAGAGGTTACAGTCACAGCTAAGTACTGTACCAGAAGCAGCTCTCCAAAAATCAGAAGTTTTGAACATTGCTGCTTATGTCATCTCAACACATACTTGAATGATGCCTTCGCGTATCTGGAGACTGTATTTTATGTATTTATACCATTACAGCTCAAAATGGCAGTGGGTAGAAAAGGGTGATTATAAAAAACCTGCTAAAGGTAAAGTCAGTGACTCAACTTTTAATAGAGCTTTACAGCTCCAACTTTGTAGTCAAAAATGAGGGTACAATGTCTTGCTTTTGTAAATTTAGCTAATTTTAAACATTCTTTCCATGTAGCTTCTAAGAGGTACCATTATGGAGAAAAAGCCACAAATTTTGTGTGGGTTCACTTCTTCTTTTTAAAAGGAAGATTAGCGTATGAATTTGCTAATATCTCTACTATTTTCCACACTGAACCAAATAGTAAAAATCTTTACTATATATTTATTTGTAAAGTAATAAAAGGGTGTTGATTACTTTCTATGCCAACTTTCACAAGAGTTTAGAAAACAATGATCTTAATGTACTGGTAAATACAGCAGTTTGAAGAATATCCTTCTAACAATAGTAGAGAGAACCATGTTTTATTACATTCCCATGACACTACCAAGCAGTGGCAGCAATAATCCTTCATCACATTGTATAATGAAAAAAGCACTACAACTTGGAAGAAAAAAAAAAAAAAAAAAAAAAAGACAATTTACTGTAGTTTTCCTTTAGAGTACTATAAAATGCGACCACATTCACATGACAGCATGTGTGTGTATGTCTCTTAATAAAGCTTCTCTGAAGGGCAATACAGCATGTACCATGGAAACAGGGGTTGCCATGGGAAGAATGCTTTTTAGTGAATAGCAAAAGAAATGAAGGCTTGATTCTCCTCTCACACGTGTCTTAAAAAAAAAAAAAAAAAAATCATTGTAACTGTTGGCATCAGCAGAGTTATTCCTGAAAAACATCAGTACAAATGAACAATCAAACCCAGTACATGCGCAGCAGACAATTTTTGGTGTTAGGACCGCAGTGATCTGTATAGCCCTACATTTCCGGGGCAGCTCTCTAGCTATCCCTCCCCACACCCAGATCCGCAGTCAGCCCCCCTCAGGCATGCTCGTGACACATGTCCATCGACACACGGCAGGATCAGAGCTGCAGCGAGCTGCAGGAGAGTGGGCTTACAAAGTTGTCGCTCAATATCCATGCAGAAAGTGCCAGTCTTCTGCCTGCCAGGTCTTGTCTTTGGTAAAGTATGAAACGTTTTCTGTTAAAATGCACATGGCGTCACAAACGAATGAAAAGCATGGATCAAATTAACTTAAAGCATATTGGTTTCTAGACACGCTTAAAATGAAGTCCAAATTGATGCGTTTCATCTACCTTATTCATTAAAATGGCATTCTGGATGTCCTCATGTTACTGTAATCTCCAAAGCACTGGACAAACAAGTACATTTGTTTATCTTTATCACTCTTTCCTTACTAAAGAACGGGGTTTTATTAAAGAGATCAATCACCTGTGTACAGTTTAATAGCCTGAGCTGTGCATGTAAGACAGAACTTGCTTCAATAGCCCACAACTCCCAAAGTATAGAGGGGCACGTAAAACCATTTGTTGCTTTAATAAAACAAAATTTTTCTCGGAGCTAGTGAATACCCTATTAGAATTAGTAATTTGAGACAGAAAAGCAGTGCTTAAAAGAAACCAATTCTAATAAAAGGAGCAGAATCAATTCTGTTTGCTTACCTCCATGAGAGCCCTATGCTTCTAACCAGAGACACAAAAACACTTTACATGCTTAATGCACTGCCTTTCTCTTATTGAATCACACTTATTGTGGAAGCAGTCTTTTGAGGCTTCTAGCTGTGTTGTAGTAATTGGAGGATTGCTGCTTCTAATGAATGGCCTCCTTATAATGGAGGCCAAAGTGTTAAAAACTTAATGTCAGAGGCAAAACATACAAAGGAAAGCTTTTTGGAAACACTGATGAACAATCTGAAATACACTGTTTTACGGAAAGATATTATTTCTTACTAGGCTACTGCTATAGAAGTTGTATGAGCACAGGAAACAGCATTATTTCCTAATGCTGTTAGATGTTGCCACAAACTGCAGTAGCCACCTCTTTTGAAAGGCAAAAAAAAAAAAAAAAAAAAAAAAAAAAGTGTTAAAAAGTGTTAGTTAAGATCACAGCTTTGAAGATTCCACTTCTTCACAATCAAAAGCACCGGTTAACAGTTCGGCCCCCAAATTATCCTTCTACCTACATTACACAATGAAGAACAGAAAATTCCTAATTAGATAAAAAGTATAGCTCATTGAATGTGAAGTTTGAGAATTCTTCTTAATTTCTGAACTATAATCTGTTTAATTTATTTAAAAAAAAAAAAAAAAAAAAAAAAAAACTCCTTTTAAACTAGCTGCTTACTTTGATTAACTAGTGGCTTTAGCAAATGGTCATGGTATGTAAAGCAACTGCTGGCAGCCATAACATAAAAGATAAAAGCCAAAAAGTTATTTCAATAATACTTTAAAAGAAAATAAACCCACTATATCTGCAGCAACTAAAAAGCCACTAAGGTGATCAGGAAATATTTCACAAATTTTGAAAGTAAAGCAGAAAAAGAAGAACTAATCCTTCATCTCCTATCAGCTGCTCCTGTTGCCAGTGATTATGGCAATATTTCACAGAGAACATATGGCAATGTTTATAGCCATCAGGCAGTATTTCACAGAAGCTGCGACACCATGTGTCCACCAACTAGCCTTTCTGATTGCAATTAATTAGAGAAGAAGCAGGAGGCACTTTTTAAATAACATTAAGTCTCAGAGATTCCTGAAGTTCCATGGCCCGTATACAAGACTAAGTGACAGGAAAGCCCATTAAGAGTGTAACAAGCCTTGTACAGTGGATCTGTCCTTGAGGAACAAGACCTAATAAAAAATACACTCTTTAAGGAGAGTAAGAAAGAGCAAAAGTATAATAAAAAATTCAGGGTGGTGCCTTGCAAGCCTGCAACAATAAGGAAATATTTGAAGACCTTTAACATGCCATTTTATGGAACAGATTCTGCAGAAAAGCTGCCACAATGAAAGCTATAGCAGTTGTTTTATAGTTGCCAAACCCAAGAGGATGTATATCGGAATTATTTGGGGATCCATTACGGAGCCAAGACTTATGAAATACTCTGTGGCAGTCATTTCACAATTCGTATTTTAATAAAAGCAAGCAAGAGAGGAAAATTAAGAATAATAAACTACCTGATAGGCTTTCATACAGCAGTGGAAGGTGAAATTTTCCCAGCCAGCCCCTACAGTTGAATCCAACCCTGGGGGATGGAGCGGGTGGGCAATGCAGCCCCCACACCCCAGGACCTTCAGCAACACTACAGAGAGCGCTGTGAACTACAGTGCAGTGATTCCTACAAAACAGCCTTCCGTCACAGGGGAATTCTCTCAACCCAGCCCAACGTGATCCACTGGAGATGAGCCAGGAGAATCATCATGCTCACAAGTAAAAATTGTTCCAAAACTTATGCTATAGGTAACAGATCGGGCAAAACATTAAAAACTTCAATATCATGTTCCTGATCTGGGGATTAGCTCATAGCATCCCCTTGCTGGGCAACTCTGTCCTCACACGAAAGTATTCCCCATGCAACTTGCTTCTCTGCTCCTCCTTGTGTTGGACTGGGACATTCCCTAGAGATGATGGATAAGACAGCAAGGTCAGGTAAAATGTCTCAGCTCCGGTCTCGGCAGAGCTCCTCTCTGCCAGTTCTCCAAGGTCTAATCATTAACGGAGCTCACCCTGCAGCTCTTCCCACAGCGAGGGTACAAATGTATCTTTCTCTTTCCTCCAGACTCTAATTCTTACAAAACTTCTAGAAACTCAACACCTTTGAGCTCTCTCTCCACCTGTCAAATTTGGCTAAATTGGCCAGCCACATCAGAGGTTATTAAGACACACTAACGATGCAGTCATCCCAGCCTCATTTCCTTAAGGAAGGCTTTTAAACTTCTCTACCATTATATTCTTGTTATTTTAGCTTTCATTTCATTTCCCCAAACATCTAACAGCCAATTTTTATTATAGAATTCTCATCCTGAGGCTTGAGACACAGAAAATGCAAATGGTAATAATGGAGGCATTGGTTTTTATTAGTCTTAAGAGCAAAATTCCACATTACCTTCTTGAGATCTGCCATGAGTATTATCTCATGGCCACAATACACCTGCCTAATTGCGATACAATAACCTAGGATTTGTTCTCACAGATGTGACATGACAGCAAATACAAGCCATGTTTAAAAGGATGTCAGATGGTTGTGATGGGTAAAATCTTTCCGTCAGCACCAGGAAGACTATTTTAAAACTCCAGATGCAGCCCTGACACCAATCAGCAGCTAAAAACAAGCCACCATTCCACCCACCGCTACACTTGCATGATGACAACAGGGTAACTTAATAAATAAATAAATAAACGCACACTGAAATAAAATGACAGCTGGCAACTTCACCGTCCTCGTCTACACTTTCCTAGGAGCAGAGTTAATATTTTGAGCTGTGCACGCAGAACGCTTTCAAGGTTTGTTCGCCATCAAAAAAGTTCCCAAACTGTGAGGCTGACAGCTGCCACCGACTTTAACAGCTATACTAAAGTTCCCAGCACAACTTATAGTGGCTCCTCTAGAATTTAAGAGGATCTTCAATGCTGAAAGCAAATTGCAATATATTCCTTAATAAAGCACATTTCAATGGAAAGATGAACAATGGTGTTCAGAGAGAAACTCCTGTCCAATATGCTACCCACCAGCCGAGGTGCCATCACTAACAGCACCATCCTATTACTCGTTATTTTTAGGACAGTCGCACAATGGCTGCTGATGATCAAGAGCTGTAGCAGGGATCACCCTCCCCAATTAAATCCCCACTTTCCCCCCTTTCAGAAGGCTCCGTGGGCACACTGCTTCCTGCAGCTGGGGCTGGGAGCTGGGCAGAGCAGGCCTGACCCGTGCCCAGAGGGCACATGAAAAATACTCACAACTGCTGAGGAATTATTTGATTCAAGTCCCCCACCTGATAAGCTGTCAGCCCACTGAGTGATCAGATAACTAAATGAGAAGGAACTGGAAGAACCAACGTGTTTCTGGTACTCCTGCCTAACGCCTCCCAACAACTCATACGCTGCCCCAAGGAGCTACCAGAGGGGCCAAGGATTGGCTCCAGTGCACGTGGCCTGGGGGGACTGGGCTCCACCCTGGCAAACACTGCGCCCATAGAAAATAATTAAGAGCTGTGAAGAGTCATTTTAATGAATAATTGAATTTTCACCATTAATATTAGAGATCTGTTGAACACTGACATACTACAAAACATTTGCTGCTCACTCCAGAATTTATTTGTACTCTCAGTTCCAAGACTTAATTTATTTTTCATTAGGCTCATACATGAACTAGAGTTAAAGTTGGGTTGAAATATTTTTTTTTTCCCTGTTTTCACAGTGAAGTAATGAAGAACTCAATTAGATATGCTCTTGTTAAACAGACCTCGAAAGAGTCAAGCTCAAGAGAAAGAAGTCCAAACTCTACATTCCTAAGTAGGCACGTAGAACTTACCTAAGCATAACATGCTATTACCTGGATTACCTTTAACATGGATACATGGATAATATGAAATATATCTTGATAAATATGCTTTTTTATGTTTCTAGAATATTCTAATTTTCTTGCATATACTGCTTAGAAGGGAGTACTATTATTGAATGTCACAGGCTGCTGTGTCACCTTTGCAAGTATCACGTAGGGGAACAACTTAAGCAAAAATAAAATAGTTGAATCTACATGAAACTACATTAAGTGTGAAGCTTCTGAGATTCTTTCTGCCCAGAATACTGATATTACAAATGACAATAAAGAATAACAATAAAAAACGAACTTAGAACCAAGACAACTTTTCCTCTAAAAGCAGATTTAAATATTCTGAGTTCTTAATTTCATTCTTTGGATGCTTTTTAATGATGCATTAGTCCTAGTAGCCATGTACTATGCTATTAATAATGGTGATGGTTAAACTCTCGTTGCATTAAATAAAAATCAGAAATCTAATCTGCAGAATAAATATGAAGTATAACTGTCTTAAGCATTTGCATACATGTATGGGGAAAAGTAACATATTACTAGTGCAAGAAGATTCTAACTGAACTGTGCAATTAACAGTTAAAAGATAAGAATGAAAATGAAATTTACTATCAATTTTCATTTGCTATTTTTTTTTTTTTTGAGAAAACTGTCATTTAGCTAGCATTTCTGAGGAATTCTTTTCTCCCTTTTTAATAGCTGCTTCAATTAAATTCTTGCCATTCCAACTCTAAAGATGCTTTGGACAAGAGTGACAGAATCAAAATAGCTAATTACTGCAGAAATCTAGTATTAAGATAAAATGAGAAGCAGGGAAAAAAACACCTACCAATGGACAAGAAATCACCAAGAGGAAAGATACGCATTCTATATTATACATCTTAATCAAGTTCAAAAGCTTAACTAAGAATACAAACAATATTATTAAACAGCTTAACTTTTTGTTCAGGGTCAATTATAACTTTGAAATAGATAATTAAGATATCTCTTTCGTCAGCCAACACCATCAGGTTATAGTTTCCGGCTTAGGAAAGAGTATTATCTTGAGTTCCCAACAGAGAATGTTTCTTCAAAGGAACACATATAGCCATTATACACCTTGCAAAATGGTACTTAAATGTGGAGGGTAATAAGTGGGACAGGGACACGTACAGCCTCTGCTACATTATTCTGAAAGGAATAGTGCCCCATGCATTTTTAGGGAAGATCTTTCACACTTAAACCCATGGTGTGATGGGCAGACAAAAACGTTGAAGCTTTTGGTTTTGGCAGCTTGGAGACCTGCAGGGTCACGTATGTACTACACTGAAGCAAAGTGCATAAATAACTCTTCTGAAAGAACAGCAGGGTTGTGCCTGACTCTTCAGCTGTAAAACAACATGAAAGGGTTGGAGAAGGGGAAGATCTGTTTTGATTTTTTTTTTAATACCAGCATACATTATTTGAGGAAAAAGAGTGGATCCCCATGCTTGTCTACGTGCCATGTGCCCAAGGACCTTGACCTGCAAATCCCACAACCCCAAAGCTACGCAGCAAGGAAGCTGCATGTGATAGTGGGCGTTGATCCTATTTTGGAAAGGGTTAAACAAGTCTAGGTCATCAGATGAGATCTGTGGCTCACTTTTAGAAAGGGATGAGTTGGCTATTAATATGTGTATATATATATATATATATCAGGAGCATCCAAGCCTGAGTAAAGCATTTTGGTTTCACACTGGTATTCTAATCATATTCTTTTGTTTGTTGCTGTAAAATAACATGTAAGTGAGATGGGGAAGATGATAAATCTTATCCAAATTAATATTTAGCTACGTATATGGTAAAATGTCCTAATTATTGGGGAGGTAGATGAGAACCTTATGAGAAGCAGATGTAAAACGGACGATATCGCTCAAGGCCAACAGATGAGGGAAGGACGAACAACTCGTTAGGGAATGATGAACAACTTGTTGGCAGGAAACAAGGCAAAGATAAGCAAAAAACTTCTGAATACTGTCCAACAGAAGGTCAAAGTCCATAAAGGTAAAAGGTTTAACCTCCTCTTCCTTGTTGCCTTCATCCTAAAAGACCCCTGCCCACGACCACCAGGCTACATTGTGCAGGCGCAGCCAGGAGGAGCTAAGGGCAGGGAGTATGGAAATGAGTACTTGGAAGAGGTCCGCCTTTTCGGGGGAAATAACGAATAAGTATTAGAGCTCATGTAATATGTAACAGTATTCATGTATAAAACTGTGAGAGACAACTGGGCAGGTGCACACTTTTTTGAGGGAAGCTATTCCCAGTGCACCCGATGCACCGCAATCAAGTATACCTACTTTACAACCCTATGGTTGTGGAGTCTTTTCCGCGCGTCTTAAGTTTGTGTCATAGCTATAACACTGATGGACAAAGATCTTCACCGGGATATTTTAGCTTTGCCAAAGAATCCACTGCATTGCAAAGCAAATCAAGCTGATCTACCATCAGAACAGTACTTTGACGTGCTTGTGCTTCTTGTGTTGTGTTTTTAATCTATTTTCCCATGAGATCAGAATTCACATGGCATCGCTTCTGTTGAGAGGAACACTGACAATCAGCTTATTTATACTTTATTCACATTTGCTTCAACTGAAAACTACGGATGTTAGAATGATATTTGCAAACTAATTTGTAACCACATTTCACACTTTGAAGGCAGTGACAATTCTCCATGAATTCAAAATTCTCCGTCATTTTGTTTTAAAGGAAATGCAACAGTAAATTAGTAACTCTTACCTTTTGATTATACTCCAACATATCTGCAAGTCTCAAAAACAGCAAAGAAACATAGGATCCGTACTTGCAATCCACAGCAGTATGAAAAACTGAACCACCAAATCATTTATGATCGAAAGTTCATCTAGATTGCATTTCTGCATTACCACAGACCTGCCAGACAATCGATTTGAGTCTTGAACTCCTTTTTTTCCTTAAAAGACATTATCATAGATGAGAAACTGTGAGAGGTTGTAAGATGGTTATTTTAGTTGTTTCTTGGATGTTGCAAGCCTAGACCAGATCACTGAGGTTTTATGAAGTGTTTCTGCTCCAAGGACCTCCTCCTTGAAGTTGGAAAAAAAAAAAAAAAAAATGCAAAAACTAGAAGCAGCACAGTACACGCAGGCAAAGGCAGAAAAGCATGTACAGTTTCCCCTTTCCACTACATCACAACCTTATTTTTTCTCCATAATCTCTCCAAAGATTGCAGCAGCATTGCTGCTTCCTTCAGCAAGGCGTATGTTTTCAAACTCCACCAATCTAACACTCACATTTTCAGAGTATGCTCTGAGATGGTTCTTCCTACCTTCTCATCTCTCCTCGTTGATTTATTGCATTAAGCAGCCTGTAAATATTATTCCTTTATAGTTGGAAAGGATGCACAGTAGCTCTTAAGCATTTCATTATTTTCTTTGCCAAACCTTGTTTGCTTTCCCATTAAGTAGCAAACTTTTTTTTTTTTTTTTTAATCATTTTCTTGTTTCCTCTGTACTCATAAACCTTTATCTCATTCCCTTTTACACTGGTTACCAATAGCAATTTTTCATCATTCTTTACTTTATACCCACATATCCTTAACTCTTGTCTTTTTCCATTAATTTTCTCTCATTCAAATATTGTGCAAGTACTAAAAAACTCTGCTTTTACACCTTTTCTAGCTAGTGCAAACTGTAGGAAACAAGAAATGACAGCCAGCTGTGTCACTGGTGATCTGGTCTTAGGAAAGAAAGAATCTGACCCAATTTTAATAAACAAGTTTTCTTACTAACCTTAAGTTAGGGTCAGAACAAAACCACCTCAAAACCTGAAAATAAAGCAGGTGTGCTAGTATTTATATACTTGTGTATGAGTGTTTTGCTCGTTTACTGAATTTCCTACACAGATAAAGTTCCACACTCAATCTTTAGTGACAGAAAGTATTTTGTGAAGGGTTCATCTCCATTAATTTTACCTGAAGTTATGGCTACAGCGTGCCAGGACCAGGATACAGGTTTATTTCAGAATTCAGGAGGGTGCCAGAAGACAACACAGCTAGAGCTCACCGTGACTCCTGGTGCTCTCTTATCTCCCACAGCAATATCCAGAATTTCCCTATTTTCAGGGCTCCATCCACAACCCAGCTGCCTCCGTTTGGATGTGGATCAGAGCCTCAAAAGTCACTGACCCCAAAGTCATGTGGGGTGACCAGTGGGGATGGTGACAACACAGGAGCCCCAGACACCAGCCAACAGGAGTTCACCTCCGTCTGGACCCTAGTTTGAATCTTCTCTGACCTCAACCATTTTCTGCCTTGCAGCTGGTCGGTACATGGAACCGAGAAGGTCAACGCTGCTCTTCTAAGTCCAATCAGTTCTAAAAGCAAATGAATAAGGGTGAGTTGTTAGAGCATAGCCACTTCTACACTGAATAGCAAATGTAACGTAGCAAATCAATCTGAATACAATTAAGTGTAAGGACAGGATATGTATTTTGATATCATGTTCTAACAGCTGTTTATTTCTTGGTCACTTATTTCATTGAAAACAGGCTCTTCTCCTCTTTGGCTTCACAGTGTAATGTCACATCGTCCTTTCTTTTTGCCCATTTTTCTCTTTGCATGTATTTGATAGTTTTGTTTTTAATAAAAGTGGAGGTGTTCTTGGCATTTCTACTGCAACAGCAGGGCTTGAACTTAAGGTCAAATGAAAGGAACAGTGTGTTCAGTCACCATGGCAACCATACCAGTCTAATATCAGGTACTAAGATACCAAGAATGAAGTGATAAAATCACTACATTAGTTTAATAAACAAGTTCCATTGTCATCATTTTACTATATATCTGGTTCTTTGAAAAATATCAAATTTCAGAATTTGCTCTGCTTGGCCTATTATTTATTATCTAACAAAAATGAAAAATGATTTGCTTTCTCAAGAGCTTCAGAAACACAGATATATCAGGAACTCATTAAGGCTGCTATACATTTTAAAGCCATATTCTAGGTATGCCAAGTTTTGCAGACCCTAAAGCTCTAAAAACCTTAGTTTGGCATTTAATTTCAATTCTCATTTTACATTTTTCTACTCTGCCTCAACCTTTTAGTAAAGGTATATTAAATGTTAAATACAAATGTTAACGTGTCAAACTACGAACCCAAGAGCACAGCTTAAAAACACTTTATACCAAGAGGATGAAACCAAACCAAAGCCCTTCTCGGTGCGCCTCCAAAAGCCACAGAGAGCTGCTCCTCGGGCATGCCTCCCACATCCCAGCCTGACACCCCGCTCCAGAGCTGGTTCCCAAGCCAGGGCCAGGAGCAAGGAACCCGTTCCCAAAGGCAGTGAGATTAAATTCCCGCAGAGCTAGCTGGAGCTGGCTTCAGGTACCCTTGCAGCAGGTGAACGGGACAGAAGCTGCCAGGCCAGCAATTAATGCCATATGGTTCAAGGCAAGCACCCTAAGAAGCCCCTGAAAGCCCAGATAGCCACCAGGCAGTAAGAGCACGCTACCGCCTGTAACACCAGGGTGACGGCACACCACCTTCGCTCTGCCTCCACACCGAGCTCCCGGGCAGCCTGGAGTCAGACGGCTGACAAAGATGCCAGAGGCACATCACAGGACCACGCTGAGGGTGCGGCTCCGGAGCAGAATTGCTAATAAGACACAGATTTACAGCGTCAGTTTTGGCTAGTGGTGACAATAGTGGCTAGAGAAACAATTAACTCTGATTTCCATACTATACAAAATTCTGCAAATGAAAAAGAATAGGGCCAAATGGTTCTGAAAATTCAAGATAACTCCAGAAAGTCAGGAAATCCAACAGAGTCTGAGCAATTTAGTTGTGAAATAATTTGAAATTACTTTGCATAGTAATAGGATTCTGGAGCTATGTTGTTAACCATGCAGAACAGCCACATTGATAGAGAGCTGCAGTAGAGGAAAATAAAACGTTTTTCCACAGCAGAGCACTCAGACATTTTTGTGCCATCTTTACCCAGGTAAAGAGCAGAACTCACCCACCACAAATCATCAGCATAACTTCACTCAAAAGACAGAGATAATTCACCCACCACCACCAAAAGGGACACTGCTCGATTTCATCAGCCCAACTAAAACACTCAAAATTTCTGTAGCGTGTTATATTTCCTTGTGCGCACCTCAGACACATCAGTGTCAAGATGTCATCACTGCAAAAACTTCATCTTTTCAGTGTCATATTTAGAAAACAGGTTAATAATTGTCATTTATCTTTTGATAAATATATACAGTTAATATTTACTTTCCAAATGAAGTCAGGCCAAAAATGAATTGCCGAGTTACAGCAACACACTTTTAAGCAGATATCGAAGTTCTCCTGAAGCCATTACAACTCGTGCATTCATCTGCTTCTCAGAACATGCCATTTTGTATTGATTTTATGCAATTGTGTCAGCCTGACATTGGGGAACTAGAAGTAGCCTATGGTCTTCCAATCGCATATCTATACACAACCTCAAGTACTGTAAGGATTATAGCTGCAACTGCCAGTTTCTGTTAAAAAATAAAAAAAAAAAAATCTCAGGGCAGAAGGACAAGCTGACCTAATCGGTGGGTTGTTTGAATAGGTTTTGCAGTGGGTGCACAGCTAATCCTTGGCTGACAGTCGGGCTTTTTTTTTTTTTTTTTATAAATCCATGATTAATGGACTTGACAGCCATGTTCCCACAGCTTCCACTAAACATGCAGTTCAGACCTTATTGTTAAATACCACTGAGATCACAGAAAACTAAACTCTTATGACAGTGGAAGGACTGTGCCAGAGGGCAGACTTTTCTGAGACGAGTATTGGATTACACCAGAAATAGAATAATAGGGCACTACAAAAAGGTTGATGATCTTGGGCCCCTGAATACCTTACGTCCTTAAAATGAGACTAAGCTTTCTAAATGGAAAATAGGTTGTATGAGTTAGATCTACAAAGATAACACATTATCCAAAATTATACTGGGAGACTACATGCCCATATGATGCACTTATCCTATTTTAGTCACAGGCACGTGCAATCAACTTGACCTTTCACTTCATATTTACTCACTAATCAAAATCCTAAAACAGTCTGACTGAAGCACTGATAGACATCTCTCCTCCAGAGCTTGCAGGTTTGGATGTGAGCCGAGACACAAGATTTGGAAATAAATTTTAAATCCTTAAAGACTGAAGATGTTTGGATCCAATTAACATCAATAGAACCACATGTTCACAGACAGAAAAGAACAAAACCTCTAGACAGATAGCATTTTTTCTAACTATTCTGAGGTATAAAATTTAATTTCCTACCTTCTGCACTACCTACACCCAGAATGTTCTGGCTACTCCATATAATTGTTTTCTAGCCTCTGAGCTTCTATTAAAAAAAGTGTTGATGACTATTTCCTAATTGCTGTTTTTCCTGTACATTTTGCACAGAAGCCCGTAAGAATAAAAAATAGTAAAGCACGTCAGTCTGAAATGGAGGAGCAATGTCAGTTCATAAGGGACGTTGTTTAAACAGTTAGCTCTGTCTGAACTGTCCTTGTTTTAGACCAGGAAGTATTTCAAACCTTAATTACAGCAGTCTGCAAAACCATGACAGATCTGTCTTTTTCTTATGGGCATCTTGCCAAAGTGAAGCATGAATTCTACTTTTAAGACGACCGTACTTAATTAATGCATTAGCTAACTTTGTGTCACTTGCATGATTCAATAGACTACTTTTGGCTCTGGAAAGTACATCTGTCTGCTGCGAGTTTCTAGGGTCAAAGCTATTTTGCATACATTTTCACAATTTCTCATTGTATCCCTAAAGATTTTGATTTTTAAATGTAAAGTACAGAGAACATGAAACTGAAATTTCCAAATTTGATTTTAAAAAACCTACTCTGAATCCTCTTTGCTATATCAAAATTCACTACTTGATTGCTGCTTTGGTATGTTATTATAGCATTCTGATACATATTTAGAGCAACAGCTCCATATAGGAAGAAAAATAATAGAGATGGAAAAGCCGAACTCAGTAAGGATAAAAACATAAGCACATTACCCACTGACACCAGCACTCAGCCAGCACTGCTCTGATTTCATCTAGAGCAGCTGTCCTGTACTGGCTTGTTGCATGCTGTTTCTGCTGAGAGAAAGCCTAAAGGCTGTATTTCCTTGCTGCAGCAGTTTTTCCACAATTAGCTTAGATGTTGTCCTGCTTTCTGAATGCAGACAGAGACCATTTCTTCTCTTTGCTTGTTGATCCAAGCCCACTCTCTACCTCTCGCACACCTTTTTGATGGATGCTCAACAAGAGCCACCCGGCCTGGCTCTGGGACTCCTCGCAGCCCAGTCCAGGGGCCTTTCTCTCAGTTATCAAACACGGCCACAGGTCTGTCTAACTCCGAGTTCCTGTGTTGGTGTAGAAATGAAACCTGACATTACACAGCCCAGCAGCTGGCCAGTACTGTGGGAAGCTGGGGCTTCACCTGGGGATTCCACCAAACATTGTCATTGTCTTTTACATTTAAACATAAGGCAAGGTAGCCATTATCTTCATCAACTGTCATACCCGCCACCTTCAATGAGGTTCAACTCTAGCGTTAGCTGTAATAAAACAAATTTCAGCTCTGCCATCAGCTCAGGGTCTAAAGTGGCATTGTATCTATGAGCAATCCCAAACAGAGTTTTCCAATGTCATATAGTATAGGCAAAACTATTTTTATATTTACACTTTCTGATCTCCTATCCAAACCGAGTTTCTCTCTACCCACACATCAATCCCTGCCTCTGCCTTTACACGAGTCCTCTGTGGCAATTCTGCAATATTGGCAGCTCTTAATGGTGAGGCTGTACCACGACACAGGAGGCAGCACAGACCACCCACACAACACGGCCTTGCTTTAATGCTACCGCCCATCACCTCCTCGGCCAGGCCCGCAGAAAGCCCCAGCACCACAGGCCCTGAGGGCAGGGGACGGCCACCGCCCCACGCCATCCCCAGCTGGGCACTGCCAGCTCCTGACAGGGCAGGTGACTGATTGAAGTGACAGGCAGGGTTTCAATGGGGAGAGGAGCTTGTTTCAGCACAGGCCTGTCTACTTCAGTAAATCTCCGGTTTTATCAGCTCCATGCAACTGGCTCATTTAGAGCCGGTCGGCGGCAGTCCATCTCCTCGCAGCCCCTTGTCAGTGACAGCCCGCAGGTGCCGAAGCGTGCCAGGTTTGGTACGAGTCAAACCCTGCTGCAAACAGAGATTAACCTGCGAAATCGTGCCGGGCTCCTTTCAAGTATATTCTAGCCAGGCACAAGGATATACGGATTCTATCAGACCCAGTAAACTTGCTTTGGCCTCTCCGTGTCCTGCATCTCATTTGCATTCACTCTAGAGGCTGAATAAAAATAACTAGTGACCCAGGCAGCCCAGCTACCATGCAGGAACCACGTGAGCAAAGAGATGTCAAAATAGCCTTTCTATAACAGAGTAGTTTGTCAGAAAACACTGGAATGGCTTTCAAAAACCTGCATAACCATGTAGAAGACGAAATATTAATAGCCTTAATATTAAAATACTTGATTAAATTAATATTAATTCATGATTAAATTTTAAAGAGCTTCATATTTCATAAGAAAATCACAGTGAAACTACCAATAGGGATTTAACGTGTGAAACCAATTATACAAGATCATTAAGTAATGCCTCGAAAAAAAAATAGGGAAAGTTTTCGGTGATAAAGACAAATTAAGGAAATTTTGTTTACAAACAGCACCATTTGTGTAAGTCCTTACTGGAAAGGAGATTTGCCCTCACTCACAAATGTTGCATATATGTTAATAAAACACTAATACATTAGTCTGCTTCAATTCTTTTACATACAGAGCCTTAACTCTTTTTCTTTATATATACTCCAGGATATCAAAAATGTTTGTTAATTTTGGACTAGTTTTCTCTTATCAAAAAAAAAAAATAGTCTTAGCAACACAGAAAAGCAAAACCTCCGAATTCTTTCTCTGATTATTGTATAAAGCCCTCTTAGAGAGGCTGACTTACTGACAGCTGAAGACAAAAAGCTTTGATTGCATTCAGTTGTCTTCTGACACAAAGCAATGGGGACAATGGAGAGTTTTTCAAGTGGGTCTATTCATTTTTTTTTGCTACTAGTTCCAAAGCCAGAAAGCTAACTTCTTTCTCAAGGATCCAATTTTGCTTTCCATAAGCACACCTGTACATGTTATTTTTAAGAGTTTATTTTGATAACACAAGAATTATTTAAAGCATAAGCAATGAATTTTGTCTAGTTATTCCGTCTCTCTTATATTTTCCTTTAAAAACAATTCTCTCTTTTTGTCCTTCCTCACGTATTCATACTGCCGAACAAACCTCAGCCAGCACATTGCAGTCAGTACTCTTCAGATGTGAGCTACAAGTTTATAAAGTTACAATGCGAAGTGTCTTTCACTGTAGGACAGTGTATCCAGACTTAAATTATTTTAATAACATGAAAACCATGTTTGTATAACCAGCAACAAAGGACTAAAATGATGCATGGGGTTTCATAATTAGATAAAGCCATTGTTTAGAGTCAGACAATGCCCTTTTACAGTTCAACAAACAGCTTGTCACAGTTGCTTGGTCAGAGCAGACCTGGATGACAATGGAAACAGTTAGCGCCAAGGTAGTGAAATAAATTGGTCTCTTGAGTAAATAAACTGAGCAGCAATGTGCATGTGCCTCATCAGTAAAAACTGCAATTTATAAAAGCTTTGTAGAGTGTTTTATATCCACTGACATCTAAGGGAATGCCTTATCTCCTATCATGTTTATTTAAAAAAAAAAAAAAAAAAAAAAAAAAAAGCTAACCAGTCTTTGGTCCAACAGTTTGGCACTCATTAGTGTAGACGATGCAAAACGATGCTAGCACAATGAGAATTTTGAATATTTTTGTCAATAGATAAATACAAGTGCTTATACCAGATTATGGTGTGTTTACATTTTCTATGTTGGTTTTGCCATTTGGAAATACCCAAGAGGAACAGGCATTTTGAATGCTAACATGCTTTTAGCCAAGATGCATTATGATTTCTTAGCTTCACCAGAACCATCAATATGCATCTACCAGCAAAAAGTTATGTATGTCCACACAGTGTTATGAAAATATAGTGAAAAAAATAACCTTTTGAATGGTATTTCTTTACCTTTCAAGTATCCTTCCAGCGAAGTAACTCTTCAAGTATTTAAGCTTGTTTAGAATTTTGATTGTGAATAATCTCAAGAAAGCCAGCAGTCTCACGCAAGATCATACACACTTATACAGTACTTCTTACTTTTCTGAATGGTACTAGATAAATGGCTAAACCTAAAAATGATGTCAAACAGTTTGCAGACTAAAAGCTTTCCACAGAAACTTTCACGCTTGATGAACATCTACTCTCTTGTAAGAAAAACTGAAATAGGACAATTAAAATTTCTAAATACGAGGAAAAATGTATCTGTATACACAGACACACACCCCTATAAATCTCAGCTGCTTATAATCGTGAAAATCCAAGTACAAAAGTTCCTATTAATACTGCACTCATTTGCAAAGATCGTCATTATTTCTGGCCTGTGTCTATCCAGATGAAAAACTGATGGATTGTATTATCTAGGACATTTCCCAAAGCAAAGGACATCAACAATGCTGTTATTTCCATGGAAATAGTTGGCTTGGACCTAAATTAAATTTCCATTTTAGCACATTAATCCATAACCATCTATAAAAAGAGGAGTGGGTGGGTAGAGAACAATAACATTAGTAAAATTGTACATAATTCTGGAAAGAATTAGAGGAACAAAGTCTGTCTTTCTATTTCTTTTATTGTTCATAATATGGCTTCCTGTGACATTTCTAAAAAGGAAAAAAACATCTATTAGGTTTCAAGTCCAAAACGATTAATCATTTGAAAATTATTGAAGTATTTTAAAAGTTACCTCTTCAAAATGCATAACATTTGCTTCTAAAATATCATTATTTTATTTCAAAGCTATTTATAAATGACTTATTGAACCAAAGTGACTTTTACCTTCAAATCTGTGTATATATTCTAATGCTTCTGAACTCCATACATATCACTAACCCACCATATTTTTCTGTTCTTCCAAATAGGAAACTAAACCATCCCATTTTGTATGAACTGCAATACTTCTATTCACCAGCATAAACACCAAGTTATTTTCTCCTGTTTTTTTTCAGAGTTAAATGTAACATTCTCTATTTCTCACAAAAACCTCAAGATACAAGACTTTTATTCTAATTCAGTCTCTTCTGAAGTCAAGTATCAGATTCATTTTACTTGATAACAGCTAGTTCTATTTTTCTTTCCAAATAAAATCTCAGAAACCAACTCAGGTTCAACTAATTACACGCCGGTTTATTAGAAGAGAATAGATATAGGTAATTTCAATAGAAATCTCTGCAGGAAGGGAAGAACTGCACATTACCGTGGAACACAAGCGACAAGATCATTACAAGCTCCCTGTGCCTCCCTTACCACCTCAGTACTGTTCTCCCTCAATTTCTGTGTCCTTTTTAAATTCAAAGACAAGTGTCATAGTTTCAGTTCCTCTCTCACTTTCTGTCTCTACTATCTTAGAAAATTAATTCATTACTGTTTCTGAAGGTTGCCTTTAATGACCCTGACACTTACTGCCCAAGACAACTTTGATTGGCTCATCTGTATTTCTTCACAGGCCTTGATCTGACATGATCACTTCAGGGCAACTTGACATTACCTCTTTCAGAGGCATATTTCTTTGAAATTGTTGCTTCCATTTAAATGCTTAATATATTATCTTTACAAGAATTTGTTAGATCATTTTTCCAGCATCCATCCTACTTCACTGTATTGAACCACAAATAGACATTCCCTACAAAGAAATAACACAAAGTTTGGAAATGCAGGAGAAAATTAAGTCATTTTTGCAGACGTAGCCATTTATCTCTTTTTTAGAATATACAGAGATATACAGAACTCACCAGCATCATGCCTGTATCCAACACAAACCACCTCCAGGATGGGTAAGCCATACTACTGTTCAAGTGACAGAGGAAGAGGAAACAGCACAAACTCAGTGGTTGGTGGAGTTTGTGATCATCCAGCCTCTTCCAAAAATATGGCCTAGAAAGAGTTGTTGAGTGAACGGTTTCAGTGACGTTAAAAATGTTAACGCATCAATAAAATCATAATTCAGCTCAGAGACATCCTCAGCCTAAGATCATGAAATACCATTGTCGAACAAATATTTGAAGAACAACTCACGCTAAAAGAGCTCAAGTAAAGGTCTATCACTTGGTTTCTTTCTTCCCATGTAGGACAATAGTGCCATACAGCTGTTGAAATTCTTCAATTTCTAATTACTTTACAATGGATGATCTGTTATGAAGTGATCTCCTTCCTACTTTTAGGTTCCTACCTTTCAGAGATAAGTAACACCATAAACAACAGGGGAGAAAAAAATACATATTTTTTTTTCCAAATGAATACATCCTTGTTGTCCTCCTTCAATCATTTCACCCTCTCTGGCTTAGTAGATACAAAATGAGACTGTCTTTAGTTTCCCCAAGGATATCTACCCTTTCCCATACTTGAACAACATTTTAAACTGAAATAACATTACTAGCATTTCGGTGTTGTATAACTGAAGTAGTATAAAAACTGTAAAAAAATAAATAAATAAAAGGTGGTATCATGAAAAATAAAGTCCTAAATCATGTGGCACTGATAACATTAATCCTGGAATCTCCTCCTATTTAAATTATGCCTCTGCAACCTTCACGTTCCCTTAACATAGCTGTATTTTAAACACAGCAAATAAAAGAAAACTCTCTTTTTGATTCAAGCTCTTTTTTCTACAGGTAGATAAATACCAAAATGGAAGGAAATTGTCAATGTCATATGCTGAATGAAGTCACCATTCCTCTTATCACAGAACAGAACCCAGAAATGCATTAATAAATAAAGATGTAAGATTCTAGACTGTCATTTTGGTTATTAGGCTAATGTATTCCAGAAACAAGGGAGGAAAAGAGTGCTCTTACAGTAAGTATGTGGTTCTGCAGGTATTAACTGAACAGAAATACTGTAGCAGAGCTCCAATTTGCAGGAGCCTGCAGCAAGGTTGCATTCACAATAAGGTCAGTAAAAAATGGCAAGCATTAGCAAGTAAGCTACTCCCATAAGAGTATAACACTTTTTCCATCAATATTTTGTGGGAATTTAAACCACAATGATTTTATTATTTTATAAATCTAGGTTAGCATGTGTATAATGACATGTCAGTTCATGCACAGTGTCAATATAAAATGCCAGTTTTGAATTCAACCAGGCATATTATTAAAATGAAAAGTTGACTGACATTTCCAAGGAACATTAGTTCCTCCATAAGTAACTCAGACCTCAGAGTAACCCATAAATAGAGTGAAGTATATCTACTTCACTGTCCGGCAGGCCTCCTACTCAGGGTATGAGGCAGCAAGTCATTTCCCTGTAGACTGAGGTCTTAGTCCAATACTATTCCGTCCTTTTCAACACAGACATAAACAACACGAGAGAGGTATTGACCATCACCCATGAAAAAGTCCATCAGCACTTTTGGCTGTGAAGCACATGGCAGCCAGTCATAGCTGGCCTAAGTAGCATAAGGCTTTAGCAACATATGGGAGAGTAACCTGTAAATGATTTTACAGCCTTTTTTTTTTTCTTTAAGCTGATTTGCAAACGGGTGGTTGAATCTTGGTCTTAATGAATTCAACCAGATGTGTGTCACTGACTTCAATGGACTGAATATTTCTTACTGCAGAGGCCTCTCTTGAAATCATATTCAACAGAAATATTTTTAGGTACAGAAAGGATGTATTATAACAGCCACTAAACATAGTACAACAAATTACAATTCACTCAATTTCCTGTAACTGAAAAGAAGGATATTTTACGGAGTAGCTGGGTTGTTTAACCCAGTGAGGCAGCATTCCCTTTCATATGGCATAGGTGCTGTCTGGCTAAAGGAATTTAAAACAGACCATTCCTGGCTACAACTGCACCAACAGCAAAGTCATGAAGAAAAGGGTGGACGTGGCTAAACGCCTGTTGAGGCAAGGTAGGGCTCCATTCAGTTTCTAAGAACTAACACTTAGCCAGCTCTCAAGACTTCTCAGCAGGAAAGGAAAAATCAGGTTTTGCTGGAGCTGCAAAATAGGTAGCAGAAAGGAGCAGAGGATTTTAAGAGGTCAGTAGTTAATCAGGTATGAAAATGCTTAGGAAATCTTGGAGGCTATGAATGGGGATAGTATGACAGGTAGTAGGTATTTTGTTGTTTTTGTTTTGTTTTGTTTAGGAGGGGGAAGGCCAGCATGGCTCCAAAGATAGAGATCTTTAAGCAGTAAATTCAAGTAAAATATTTCTTACATGTATTTTTATTAAACATTTTTGGCTAGCTCTTGTCTAATGCCATCACCATATAGATGTCTCCATTTCCTTCTCTGGTCATTTATAAACATAGAAACATAAGATCTTTTTGTATGATCAAGAAGATATTTGTCTTCCATACACATGCCTTCTCCAAGCCAAGTAAAAAACATGAAATCCAGCCATCGCCTAAATACTTCCTGCAGAGCTGAAAAGACATTTACATAACAAAGTCTTGACATGAGTACTTGAATCAATCCATCAAGAACTGTCAAAACAAGCCAGTGGTTAAGCAATGCTACCTTCTACTCAGAGCAACTAATACTACGAGTATCAGAGTGCTCCACCAATTTCAGCTTTCAGGAAGAGTTTAGCATAATGCAAAAATGCACGGTGGAGTTTACAGGAAATGTGACTTCTACTGGTTGTGAGAATGAGAAGGATGAATACCATCATTTAACGGCTTAAAAGTAGCATCATTGATGGCACATATATGGTCTTGTGTACAAAACAAGGTGGCAACAAAATTTGGAAACGGTGCACACCGAAGTGCAGATGTCCTTAATCAAAGTGGAAGGTAACCAGCTGCCCACCCCCCAGAGCGTTTTGCACCATTGGCCAACAACACTTCCACCTTTTACAGACAGCACCAAGTATTTTTCAATGAGATCCCATTTCACCGAATCGTATCAGTCGTGCCTGCATTCCACTGAAGTCATAGCTGCCCATTCCAGGATACAGAGCTTTTCTCCCCCATAACTGGGCTGGTACAGTTGTGCATGTGACTCCAGAAATCATATTTGTGTTTGTGAGTTCCTACAGAGGCTGTTGCCCCTTCTCCACCCCACCACCTCCCATTTGTCTTGCCGTCAGACCTATGCCTCAACTTGCTCCTGCGTTGTGGCGCATGCACCAGTCTGGGTCTGAAACTGTAAGGATGGGCCTTCCCTGAAGCTACACTATGGATGTTGTCTAAAAATGGCTGTCCTGTTTAAATTAAAAACGTTACAGCACGATAATAAAGAGTTCTGGTTTACACTGCAATGCTATTTTTCACTGCTCTTGACATCCCCAGATCTCAGGTTTTGTTATTTGATCTTGTCTCCATTTGCTACACTTCCAAGAATTTCTGAAGCTTTATTTAGTGCATGGCTCTGTCCTGCCACAGGGCAGAGCAGCACAAACTCCTTTACAGCCTAACCCGAGACACTGCAAAAGTAGACTGATTTTTACAAGCTTGTAAGTAAATACTATAAACAAATTTGCAAATAAGTGATTAAAGCAATGTTTTGCTTCAGGATTTACAGATTTAAATATATATATATATATTTATGGAGAGGACTACTTTTACCAGGAAACAGTTCTCTTTAAGAACCAAAATACAGATGTAAAAACCTTAAGTCACTCTCACTGCAGTTGGAAATTACTGACCAGTAGTGTTGATCACCACTGCAGTTTTTCAAAAAGCATTAAGATTAAGAGATGTTCACTGCTCTTCTTCTGTCAGGTGCCTCAAAAGGAGACCATGAGAAGAGACACAGAACGAAAAACAGCAGGTAATACCATACGAGACTCCTTATTAAAAACATAAAATGCCTTTCACTCTTGCTTTTATTAAGTCTACTTTTCAAGCCAAATTGAAAGTTAGGTGAGACGATTATAATACAAGTCACGTCTAACTATTTCATTATCCGCGTCCTGCAGCATGATAGCCCACAGAATACCTTTTGAAAGCTCCAGAGTGACGGCAGCAGGTTGGATATAATGAACAGTGTTACAAATGGGGACACGAGACGACAGGTTTGGTGAAGAAGGAGTCTCCTGGAAACTGTACGACTGTAATTACTGAGTGCTGGTGCTGTCTCAGTTGGCTTCGAACAAAGGTAACCGCCTTCAGCGAGTTATATTTCCTCAGCCAGCTAAAATGAAACCAGTCAGAGACACAAATATTTATGATACACAATACATAACCAAAGTCATTGTCTGCTTTTATTACCTTATTTTTGCTGTAGCTTTGAAGTCTCCCAGATCAACAGCACAAGAGAATTAAACAGTAAAGCACTGAATTATTTTTAAATTAGACTTCCACAACTAGAAATGTTGAAGTCATTTATAGGAAGATAAAGTGCTCCTGTTCTAGGCACTTTGTTTTCATGTCACAATTGTTTCCTCAATAATTCATTTGGTTTGTTGATCACAAACCAATCAAGCAGAAGTCAGTGAGAGATGAGACCTCTGCATTCCTCACACAGGAGCTCACTGGGCTCCCCTCAGCAAACACAGAACAGGTGTACTATGGGGGGACGAAGAGAGTTTCAGATGCAGAAGGCAAGTTGTGGGAGATGGCAAAACTGAGAACAAAGCTCAGGTTAATCCATGTTTTCTTACCCCAGTCTGCTAAATCTCAGACGTGGGCTCACTTGGACTTCACAAATGTGATGGACTGAGTAATAAACCCCAAAGAAATTACACACACTATGGCTGAGCATGGTCACCATGAAACCTTCTTCACTCAAAGGGTCATCAGTGAAACAGAAAGCCACATAGCCAAAGCATTAAACCTTACAGTCTCTAACTACATGCAAATGGAAAATTATTAGCCCCACTGTAAAAATCATAAACAGGGAACAACAGACAAACATGTCATAACTAAATAAAAAGATAGCAAGGAGAAAAAGAATATTGCCTCTGTCAAAAATATTCCTTGGCTAGTATCTGCTTCCTTTTCCCCTACCCTTTTCTCCTGGAGAAATCATGAGTTCTGAAGATACAAATCATCATCATCAGATAACCATTAGGTTGTATACAAGAAAATAAGGAAACTATTTTTATTCCACATCTTGATACTATTTTCTTTGATGGCCAATTATTTAAGGGGAAAACACACACACACAAACACAGAAAGCAAAAATGGAATAGGTTCAGATAGGTGCAACAAAAAGTAGTACAAGTTTGGAAAAAACTCTTTAAAATGAGCAACTAAAAAGGATGGGAAAAGTTAACTAGTGTAGAGAAATAAAATAGGACAACCTGGGAAGTCGAAGTGATGGAACTGCTGGGTCCCTGAAAGGACCTGAAAAGGGGCTGCTGCAGAGCCCTTCCTGAAGACCCCAGGCGAAAAGAAGCGACTACTGGAGCCCAAGTACACGCAAGATATAGAAACAGGAGTTGATCTGAACTGCTAAATATTTCAAATGGAAAGCATGACCAGGACTGGCCAGATGTTGATTAGGCTGAGCCAGAAGCCAAATGTGTAAGCAAGGGTCAAGTTCATAGGAAGAGGAATATCACTGAACCACACAATCTACCATTATTTTAACCATAGACTACATCAAGCATTTGTGGACCACATTTTGTGTGTGGCTGCTGAGTATAGGCTGTTCTTGTACACAGCTCTGCATGCAAAAAAAAAATCTCATGCGCAACTAGTACACTCTTTCCCACTAAGCACCAACACTTACACCCCCTCTACCACCCAACCAAAGCACTACAGGATAAAAATGCCTTCAAATAAGGCAAAGAAAACAGTCGCTGTTAGTAAAACTTAGCACAAATACATAAAAGCCAAGAAAAGCAACTCCAACCATCAGTACCTATTTTCTGTTTCTTCCCTAGAGGCCCACATCTTACCGTTACTGTAACTACTGTGCCCTAAAGGCCTGTGCACCGCAACCACAATTCTGCCTTCATTTTTAAACAGATGCCTGCCCTCCATCAAGCCGATTACCACATTACATCCTCCCACTGCTACTTTAAACACCTTCTGTTCATAGTATTGAGAACGGGCCATTTCACAAGGAGGGCAAAAGTAAGGCAGACCTGTTCAGTCTGGAACACACAAGTTGCCTGTAAGCAGCCAGGTTCGTACTGTTAGTGCTGCTAGCACTACATTTTCCACTGAGGTGCTTGGTACTGCCCACGGCCTGCAGTGCTCCAAGGCGAGCCCAACTGAGAGCTGGGATTCCAGTTCCCTTCCCTCCTGTACAAGCATCCTGCAGGTTCCAAAAGGAAAATAAACTTGAAATATCGACCCATATGTGGGTGGGGGGGTTTTCAGCTCTCAACCGCTCCATCTTAGCTAGCCAGCATAACAGATCAGGAACAGGTGAGACCAGCATTTGACACAAGGAAGCACGTGCCCAAGTCTCACAGCACTGGAACAGACACCCACAGAGCTGCTGCCAAGCCCTGCCACCAAAGGCCGCATCCCCTGGCCAGACACAATTCACCCAAATCTCAGTGTACTGGGAAGGCAGAGTAGGAGAGGACTGCCTGGGCGATCCAGACCAGCCTCCTGTCACTGGGCAATGAAACTATATAGGTGCTTTAGAAAACACCACGTCAAACTACATGCTAAAACCAGCTTAGTTTTAACTTGAGAAGGAGTCGGGTAGGTAGATGAAGACAAGGTAAGGCTAACTATGGGACTGAAATTATTGCATCTGCAACTAAGAAATATTTTGATCTACACTACTAATGGGACATCTGGATTTGCTTTTGGAAAAAACAAAAATGTCTTTCTGCAGAGGCTGTTCAGCTCCAACACAGATAAGATGTAAGGTGTAGTACAGCTTCATTCTGAACACAAACACCAGCTGATTTCAATCACCGACTCCTAGATAAAATATTCAAATAAGTGAAGTGACAAAGACGACTGAAAATCTTTGGCATTCCGATAACAGCGTGTGTCACGCATGGTTACTGAGGGCATTATTAACACACACGGTAATGAAGAGGTTTTGCGAGGTTTTTATACATGATATGTAAATTTGTGATTTTTTCATATAAATGTCATTACAGACATTTGCCGTAGATTTTTGCTGACTGTATTTTATGACTCCTTACATGCAGTATGAAGGGTTTCTGCCAAATTGGTTCCTAATTGTATCTCATCAAATACAACAAATTCATCTATCAGTGATGTCTGCTCCCACATGATTTTCATTCCACAAACCGTTTTATGTCAGACTTACTGAAATTTTGACCAGAAGCAATAATTCAAGTTCCTGGTTTAGGGCTTCTGGATTTGTCTGAGATGTAAGTCAGGCACTGAAAGAACTATAAAAATAAGGAAATCTCAGTCTGCAGCATTTTCCAGTAAAGTTGAAAGTCTTCTCATTTGCTTTAATCACAAAAAAAAAAAAAAAAAAAGGCATGTAGAGACACTGCCTACATAAGTTAAGCCATCCCTGCCCTATGCTACTAGCGGTAAATATTAATCGGCTGCCATTTAAGAGCCCCAGATGACCAAAAGAGATTATTCTCAAAATAATGTCTCAAAATTCACTCAGATAAAAGTTTATATCTCTATATTTCTGATCAAGAACTTAGGATGCAAGTGGGAATACAGTAGATTTGTCCTACAGAAACTTATACCAGCAAAGCAATTGCAATCATATTTTGAGCAGAGATTCTGCAAGAGGAAAAACAAAGAGCAAGATATAGACAATAATTGCTAATGTCAGTCCATTCAGACGGTATTATCTTTTATCTGCAGACTGCCTGTAATGTGCACAGTAATGACTCGGTAGGCAAGGCAACAAGCAATATCCTTTCCTACTTGGTTCTTAGTTAAAGAGTAGCCCTTCCTACATACTACATCACTTACATTGTTCATAGCCCTGTTGATATCGTGTGCTATGCCACCAAGCATGCTAAAGAATTCAGCATCTGTTATGTATCTTTTCCCTGTGTAGGGTAAACAGTATGTATTTATCAAGAACCCCGCCTCTGCTGATTAACCACCCTGTTTCTCTCTCCCTTTCCCATTTGCAATTCTCTTCCATAAAATTTCTGTCTGGGCTAAGTCTCTGCCTGTGCACACACCATATGGTACAATGATACAAATGAGATGAGACTAAGTTAATTGGTCATATTAGACCACATGAAACAGATTTTTAAGTTCAATTATAAACATTTTTGTACCTATGCAGAACACAGAGGCATTGCCTGAACAGAGGGATGGTTTCTTGCACATGTAAGTTGTTTGCCCACAGAAAAGTGGATTTTTTAATTCAAGTGCTCACACATCCACCCAGCCAGATCCTTTCATAAAATGGAGATGAAAAAGAAACGCAGACTTGACTTCCATGTTTGCTCTAGGAAAATGTATCTAAACCACTGGAGTGTGCATGCCTGTGAAGACACACAGCAGTTTCTGGAGCTCAAAGGGTAAGTGAAGGTGGTTGCCAAGCAAAGCAACGTGAATCTTGAGTCTGGCAAGCACTCTGCGTTAACTTCACTAGCAGAGAGACTAGAACCAGGCTGAGATACTGCAAACACAAGTGCTTTCCTCTACTTCTGCTATTTTATGAACTACTTCAATATCTTGGGATGCAGGGGTACACACAAGCCCCAAGAGCAGCACTCATGTAGTTTTAAATGTATGTTAAATCTCCAGCCCCCTGCCCAAGTTTTGTTGAGTGCTTCCAGTAAGGAAAACAAAGAGGTCTGTCACTCTGATGCAGCTTCCAAATCACAGCAGTACTAACAAGATATCTTAGATGAGACTTTATACCTATTCAAAGAGAAAATATGAAGTACTTTTCTAGACAAAAAAAAAAAAAAAAAAAAAAATCATAAGAATGTTAATGATACAGTAATAAATAAGAAATACAATGCTCTTCTTGAGCTTGGGCATAAATCAGATGCTGGTGTGCTCCCTGCTGCTTATGTGTGGTGTTGCTCATCACTACTATAATTTGTACTCAAAACAAAAAAAAAAAAAATCATTTTTAAAAGGGATACAATAGATTTCAACTCAAACTCAGAAAGCTGAATAATACCATCATAAACAAAACATTCTCCATTAAGGTCACCCAGCAATGAGGAATTCTGAATGAAAATGAAAAACATGACCAAATTTGGTTCCTCCTAAGGTGGATTTCATGATTCGCTAACTCAAGTATCTCTAAATCTTTTTGTACTAAATCTTGTAAAGCAGTTCCTCCTTGGTATGTTTGCCCTCTGCCAACCACCCCCCAGTGGAAGAGGAAACCCAAGGCAGGCAGGCTGCAGCCCCACGGGGCAGGAGCCCCCCAGGCCGCCGGCCCGACCACCATCAGCACATCCCACGAGCTGTCCTCACCTCCCCAGGGCTGGCAACCCTGGCTCCACGGGACACAAGGGCACACACAAAGCTTTGTGGTGCCTGGGGACTTTGTGCTGGGCCCACACACACTAAGGGCTCTGAAACAGCACTTCAGCTGCATCGGTGGAGAACGCGGCCTGGCGCTGCTGCGAGGCAGGCGGGTGCTGGGTGACCTGGTGGCAGGCCTGCCGTGGCCGGTCCCCAGGCACCCACAGAGGGCACGTGGCCTTCAGCGACAGCACTTCCATCTGCCAGGGTCGCCTGGGGACAGTCCTTTCCAGACAGGTGTCCACCTCAAAAAGCAAATGGGCTTTTCACTATGGCTTTTCCTGCATGAAAAGAGCACGCGGGCGTGCCCGAGAGAAACGTGGTCTGCTTTCAGTTATTTTCTTGGCCACAAGGGTTAAGCCTCTTCCAGTCAGAAAACCAGAACAAACAACATAAGGCTGCCAGGCAATTCTGCTCTAAATAGAGAGATCAAAATAAAAGGGGAAAAAAAAATACATTACTTCACCATTTCAAGTCATTACCAAAAGAAAGATTGGGGGGTAAAGTGCTGCCAAGTTTGGGACTGCAAGGAGAGACACTGCCTTCGTACTGGGCGCGGGGACAGAGACCGTGCGTGCTGTGTAAACGCAGAGCACTGCATCAAAGGTGCACCTGACTCCCACCATCCATTTTTGCACCTAATGGGAATAACCTGGAGGACCCCAAACACTGCCTAACAGCTTGGATCAAAGGGGACAAAGAAACGTGCACTGTACTCCAGCTGAATCGGAGTTTGCTCTACAACAAGATAAAAGAATATTTGTTTTTCCTCATTATATGAAGCTTTTTCAACAAAATAATTAACTGTAGCATAACAGAAAGCTGCATTGGATAAGAGTTTTTAAAGCATGTATTGAAATACAACTGTGCCACTGGAAAAGAATTTGAAAGGCCATGTAGGAATATGCAAAAATATTAGTTTTTTTTTAGAACTTTATTTATATATATATATTTTCTACCCTCTTACAAGCATAACCATCAAAGCAAATAAAAGTTTAATAAGTAAAAATAAAAAAATAAAAATAAAAAATAAAAAAAAAAAAAACATTTTAAATGAAAAACCATGATTAACTTATTAGGACCCATTAAGTGTATAATTACAAGGATTCTATTACATTAAGATACCAATTTCTTTAAAGCCAGAAATAATACCTGCTGAAACTTTAATTATTTAAATGAGAAGAGAAAGAGGCATGTTATCTTCTCTGACAAAGATTAAAATCAATTTAATTGCTTCTCTGCTGCATTGACATGATTCTTGCTGTGAGTCAAGCAACCAAAAAGGGAAATTAATACTGCAGCTGTTAATCAAGTGATATTTGTGTGCTCCATCTTATTATAGCAGGAGAAAGAATAACTGGTACTTTGGAGAGTTTGTCCACACTATATTTCATAGAATTATTTTTTTTTGCTTCAAAGAGCACCTTTACTTAATTTGAGTTGCAGGCATCTCCAGGTGACGTGCAGCCTGAGAAAATTGTATGTTATATTGTTTGATCCCCTTGCAAAAATTGTTCTGCCAAGAGTAAGGTTTGTTTCAAATTAAATTCACCCTTGGGTATCTGACTTGCTACTATGAAATTACTAAGTCACACCAAAAAGGGATAAAAATACAGCTGGAGGAGGGGGTTGCCTATGAATCATAATGTATTTTCAAGGAAGAAAGCAGGTCAAAAATCAACAATTTCAGTAAAATTAAAACATGCATTGGAAAACATGTAACAGCTGAGCACACAGTACAACCCATGGCTTCTATCTGCTGATTTAAAAATGTTTATCCTTGCAGTGCCTTTGTTAAACCTCTGCACCAAGTGAATATTCAGCAACATCTACAGTCGACAAATTAATGTATCTGATTGTAAGAAAAATGGTATTGTGAAATATTTATGAGTTCTGAAATACAAACCCGTGTGGTGCCTCATCATCTCTTATCAGCCCTTGTTAACTTTACAGATGATGAGAAGCACCAGAATAACTGAGGTTGTCAAAACTAATAGATCTCAGAGGCTCAGCACCGGCACAGTTCAGTTCCATCTACAGTCCATTTCTAAGAAGTTTTAACTCCTTCATTTCTCTTCATTGTACATGAATCAACTTCATTACCTGGGCTGTTATTTACTGTTGATAGCACCCAGTGCTCCAGGCACTGCCCTAGACATTTCAGGATGTGCAGGTGGCACTATGGGGAAAGAAGCTGTGTTAATAAAGTGACAGACAAATACCAAATAGTTTGATTTAAATAAGACCCAGACAGAACTTTGGGTCCTATTGGAAACTCATAGAATCATAGAATATCCCAAGATGGAAGGGACCCATAAGGATCATCGAGTCCAACTCCTACTCCAACTCTTGGCTGTGAGGACAGCAAAATTGAGGTAGAATTCTTGGAGAGGTGGCTTTTTGGGATAACATGTATTTGCTAACAGAATGGCTGGTGCATGGAGTGATGCATTAACAGCTACAGGAGACACTGCAAGCTAGAGGATGAGGCTGGCATGCTCTGGAGCAGCAAAGAGGGGCCACAGAGAAGGGTCAATAAATCTGTGCCACTATTCAGCCCAAGAACAAAGTCCAGGAATCCAGCAGCAGTCTCCGATCAGCATTAAAGATTTACCTGACATATTTTGTAACTGGGTGAGTGGAGCACCACCTGCATCAGACCAGCCTCATAGCAGGAGGCCACTGCATCCAGTGAGGACAGAACCTGAGCAAGAGTCACAGCAGAGGAATTTAAATGTCATGGAGATACCATAGGAGTAACAGCCAGCTCTTGCCCATGTGCATGCTCGTACCTGCAGGGTGGCTACGAAGCACGGGCTGAAATGCAGCATGAGCAGGGCTTGAAACAAGCTGCAGCATCAGAATAAAACTTTTCACTCAGCTGATATGGCAAAAAAATATATCTAATGACAATCACATCCTCTGATGTGTGCAGAAGAAAAACCAGAAAGGGTTAGAGAAGGAGATTTATAGAATGAGCCCAATTTTATTTTCTGCAAAGTGTGACACAGCAAGCTTCACTTGCTCTGATACCTGTCAGAGGGTCTTTGTCACCCAGAGACAGTCTGTCCATTGTCTAGGGGAAAGCAGGATTGACTTTAGTCGTTGCTTCTCATAAGAGTCCTAAATGCAATCCTGCATATCTCTAGGAATAAATAGAAGTGATCCATCTTGCTTGACAAGGATAACATTATGTTCTCTTTCTTCTTTGCCTCACATCTTGTCTATCCTACCTCTGTCTGCCTTCAGTGTCAATGGGACTCCATGGGATTAAGAGTTCTTTTACATGCCACAAGAGCCACATATGTTTCGCAGCAACTTCATTCCTATCTACGTGGTTACGCCTCAGTCAGGCTAACATGACCACTTATAGTGACCGGTATGTGAGGATTTTGTGGCCAGCCATGTTGCTAGGGCACCGCCAGCCTGAGACAAATGGCCAAGAGACACTAAATAATTGTACACAATTCAGTACTATCTTTTGTCCTGAAACATTAAAGCAAAACGCCCACAGTTATCAGGTACACATCCGGCACCTTCTGGTCAGTCTGGTAATCACTTTTGGAAGAACTTCATTTCCTCAAGATGCATACCACCCTCCCCAAGGCATGGGAGGGCAGCTCTGGAGAAGCAGAGGATGGGGGAAAATAGGAAGGTCATTGTGGGGCAGGGAAAGCACTCTGGAATGGGGAGAACAGGATAAAAACCTCCTGGCTGTATGGTACCCATTGGAATCTACCACAAGAGAACAGAACCCAAGCATATTGCATGCACCTTCAGCAGCTTGCACAAAACAGGCTTGAAACAACGATTCAGTTCACAGCAACAACTTCCCAAAAAGCAACCTACACGGACCCTAGAGAGCAACGCATTGAGTACCCAAGCTTCCCTTCACCAGCTGCAACACCATCTCACAGCCGAGAGATGCAACCAAAGCAGAACTTAATCATGCTCTGACCCAACATCACCTCTAAGTCGTAGACTTACTAGCAAAATGTTACGCCTAAATGCTTCATGCTGCTTAGGTCCAATGCAGACCCAAATATATTTAAAGGATCTAGAGAAGGAGAGAGGAGAAAAAAATTTCCGTAGTTTCAAAGGATGACAAAGATACTGAAAGAAGTATCCTTTTGTAGAAACCTGCCTAGTAAAAGCAGCTTTTGTTATTGATTTCAAATAAAGAGAACAAAGCTGATGCAGGCCATTCTATTGGACACAAAAATGTTTTCAACATGTATTTTGATACATGATTGTGGGAACTCTTCCAACAGACATCTTTCTTTCCTGACTACCTCACTTGCTTTTTCAAATGGCAGATGTACAAGTCTATGATTTTACAACTAGCTGTTATCACCTATAAGGCTTGTAAACCCTTCCACTCCTTTCGACATTAATTCCCATTGGATTTTTGTACTTACATTCCTCCTTTTGCAGAGGTAGAGAGAAATGCTGTCTAACATCTCAGCATGGTGCCCAGCTGAACCTTTAACATTTGTGGTACTCTGTAGCCAAAATCATGCTCCTGCTAGCAGTTGTGATGTGTGTGGTAGGGGTCAATGGGGAGAATATAAATAGAAATGATGGCTTAACTTTCCTTGCAAGAATAATTTTGTGGAAGGAAAATGAGTCAGAAACCAAGGCCAACAGTATCTGTTTTTCTTGAGCCAGGCAGATTTGGTGAAGATTCCTGTTCTTCACCACCATGTATTAGTTCTGACATGGAAAGCACTTTTCAAGAGCACATTGATCCACTGGTATGGAGAAAGGATCTGCTCTTTGATGGCAAGCACGTACAAGAAAACAGCTCCCTGCTGTCCTAGCATGCTGAGATTGGAGTTGGGTTTCTCTACAATTCTGCACTGAACACCAAAGCCCCATGTCAGATAGATACTTTTTTTGAGGACACTAGCAGCCAGGATAAAAAATAGCGATGAGACATTTTATAACCAATATTTTGGTCTCAGTCTTTTCTCAGCCAACAACATTTCATAAAATTAAAAATTGTATTCAAAACAGGTTTCTGGTCCCATACAGCATGCCAGGAAGTAAAAGGACATTAGAAGCTTATCAGCTTTCCAGTATCCATTTCTTCAGCCATGCATTCTCCCTTCTTTCAATGCCAATCATTTACAACTAGGCTGGCAGGGAAGAAGGAAAGAGGGAGGAAGGGAAGGGTATCCCCACATTTTTCAGCATCAGTTGTTTTTATATTCTGACAGTATGGGAACATAACTAGCAGCTTAGTATGCATCACTAGATGAACAGTCATCATCAGGGACACAGGAAAAACAAAAAGGAAAAAAAAAAATGAAGATTAGTGGCACAACTTAGAGGTTTGTGAGCTGGGAAATGCCACACTTGAGATGCCTGACAGGAATCTACACTAATGGTTCTACAAGGATGCTTGCAATGATTAATTCATGCTTACGGCTATACCACTGACATCTGCAGCAAGTTAACCTCTCTCTCAATTTTAACTTCTGTGTATTACAGATTATGGTAATCTACAAATGATGGGCTAGGGATTAGTTAATATTTGAAATGGAGCTAAAGCACAAAAAGGCCCAGAATGCTACCAGCTACCAGAAAAGAAAAAAAAAAAAAAAAAATTATTACGATGCCCATAGATGTGTAATTCAATACTGTATGAAAAGAATGCAACCTGGTTTGTATGTGACACATTCAGTCCAAGGAGAAAGAAAGAAACTTTAAAGATAGATAGAAATTGTGAAAAAATGTATACAGCAAGTTCAGAGACCAACAAATGCTGTGGATTTATGAAAAGAACAACTATAACTATTATTATTCTCAGTCATGACAACCCTTAGATATAGCTACGCAAACAGGTTCCACCTGGGAGGTTAAGTGCGGATTTACAGCAAATTTACTGCTTTGTAATGTCTACCCACATGTATGCTTTCATTGTGCAGTGAATACAAGGCAGTTATATCTATCACATTCATTGTCCAGTTTATGTAAATTCAAATATATCTGAATCTCATAATATTATCATTAAAAACACATGCATCTGAGGTGATAACAATAGCAGGTCCTGTATGATACCAGCAAACAAACCTGAAATGGAATTCAATACAGCATAATGTAATCCCATGCAAAATGATGTGAAAATGGCCTTACCACAGCTCTGTGCATTGAACAGGCATTTAAATCTTATTATGTCTGGTTGCACTATTTGGGCACATTTCTAGATAGCTATAAAGAAACATTATGCCTAGTAATGCTAATTCCCCAAGCATAGCAGATGGTTTCACCGTAGTGAAAATGTGCATTTCAAAGTCAGACCCTAAGTAGGAAAGGTAACGGTGGAAACCATGGCATCCAGTTTCAAAGAAATACAGCTCAGAGGTACAACAAAATAAATAAATAAATAGGGATACAGTACCGGCAGAGAATACAGTACTGTTTTACTGGACTTCTACAACAAGTGGAGGAGCCAGAAGTGAGATGTTGAGGCTTTCTTTACCATTTAGGAACGAGCAGATGCACAGAATATGGCTAAAGATGTGGGGACACAAACAATTTTTGTTGCTTTATAAGCCTGAGGCATCAGAAAGGGGAACTTCAAGTCCTAAAGGAAAGCTCAGCAGAAGCATGAAAAGAAGCAATACCACCCCATAATCCAGTGAAGGAAGCAAATACCTTTCTGAATGCCCCAGGCAGCCCAACCACATCAAGTGTTGGCTCTTCCAGAAGTTATTTGGTCTTGGAGGAGTTGTCTTGTTGTTTCTAAGAGATTTCTCCATTGGAAAACAATCTGCCAGCTTTTCAAATTGGAGAATAAAGATGGTAACCCTGTAGTTGAGGAAGATCAGCCCATCACTGTCACTCTCCAACTTCCTGCAAGCACAAGTTTTAGTGCCCTTTTATGCTATAACCCTTTAGGTAGAGGAATGGGCTTGGCAGACTTCTCACTAGCTCCTGCGAATTTATGCCCTCTGCAACCAGCAGGAGCGAGGGCAAGCAGGCCCAGCATTTTATGTTTGATATCCAAAGCTCAGAAGGAATTGAATGAACCTAAGTTGGAGGACATTTCCCCTGAGTATCTTCAAAGACACTGGCAGAAGGCATCATTGCTTATTCCAGCCCTGACTCCTGGCCCGGCAGAAGCCTGCTCAGACCCAGCGGTAGGGCTCACACAGTGCTGAGGGGCGCAGGTCCGTGCAGGGGCTGCTGAAACCCACCCAAGCCAAAGGAGCAGCAGCTGGGACCTCTTCTCTGTGCAACCCGGAATGGGCTGCAAACACTCAGCACTGCCTGCAGCACTAAGTGCTGGTTGTATCACAAATCCAGCTAGAGTTCAGAGGGGTTTTTACTACTTGCAGAAGTTTAATTAAAGTTTTCTATGATTACACCTATGTGGGTTCCATTTAAGTTGGATTTAATGCTTCCACATTCCCTGTTGGGATATAACTGAGCCAGACAGACAAGATTCACCAGGAATCAACTCCCAGATGGGGCGCGTTTCATACCAGCACACTTTCAGCTTCCCACAGACCAGGGTAGTGGTCTCTTTCATCCTCAGACCAAAAACCATGCTGGAGTCATGCCCAAGGCTTCTCCAGAAATCATTTCACAGAAAATGCCATATTCTCTGAGAAACTTTGGGTTTCAACAAATCGCCACTTTCTGATACTTGCTTTATTGAAAAATACGCAACTAGTTCTGTGAATATAGCATTAAATCTGTTGTACAAAAATAAACACAGAAACTGGATATTGTAAATTTGGAAAAGTGTTAATTACAGCTAAGCACATAAAACATATGTCTGTTACTAATGTATATTAAAAACAGCTATATATAGCAGCTTGTTTTCCATTGCTACCGCTATGTAACAGCTGGTGCAAAACGAGATGTGAGAGGGCAATTATCTTGAGACAGTGCGTTAGTATCTACTCTGGTCACTTCACTGGTGTCCTATGGACATCACATGTACCGAAGACAAAACACCACTGCTTTTCATAGACCTTTGGCATGCGAAATCCATGTATCAACTCTGCCCCCTTTCTTTGTGAGGAGCTCGTCCTCTCAGAGCTGCCATGGCTCCGCAGTGAACACACCTGGAACGTCTTTGGTAGCAGCCTACGGCAGGGCTTAGTCATACATACAGAGTCTGTCACCTTGGAAATGTCACCCGGTGTTTGCAGTGGCTGCTGCTGGTAGTTCATCAGAAGTTAGGGAAACTCTCCTACGGAGTTAAGAGATGAAAAGTAGGATCTAATATAAGTAGAAGCAATTGGCATCAGCTTTAAAATAAATTAAGTGACTTATCATTCACAGAAATGGACCTCACAACCTTTTTCCTTTTAAGTGTCATTCACTGCTGGGCAGCAGCCAAACTCCTCACACAGATGAGGACTAGACAATGAAGCGTCCGAGCTCTAACGTGCCCAAACACAAACTGGCACCCAGCACCACCAGCTTCTCTGCAACCATGCAGCAGATCTGACGCTGGAGCCAGCCACCACAACCCAATGCAGGCACGTACTTGGCTGCTTCATTGCAGGCTCTCCCCAGGCAGGCTGAATGCAGACTTTTTTTTAACTGGTGACTAAATGCACGGGATCTACTCAAAAGAGTACATCTGCCAAGAGAAATGAAGCCCAGGACTTCCCATAAAAGCAGTACAAAAAAAAAAAGAAAAAAAAAAAAGAGAGAGAGAGAAAAGAAAAAGAAAAAGAAGAAAGCAAAAGCCACTTTAGAAGTCTGATCTGGTTTCCAGCAAAACAGAAATCACTACACCAAAGTACCTTGCATGAATAACAGCAGAATAAAAACCCTGAAACAGCAGAGATTCCAGTCAGATTTGCACTAACCCAAGCATCTTACTGGTATCCCCCAAGGTAGAACTTGCCTTTTCCTCATCCAATAGTTAGTTAAAATTTAGAAGCAATCAATAAGCCTTCCATAGCAAATAACCATTTTCCATATGTGTCAAGTTTCCTCAGTCATTTGCATACCACACTGGGGTTTTTCTCCACCCTCTGCCCAGGGGCTAAGCCCTTATTTCACTAAAAGGAATTAGAAAAAGTTGGAAGTGTTCAGAACACGGGGTGAGCTGTTTCTGTCCTACTAATGACATTTATACATTCAGCATTTATAAACCTAGCTGCATACACACACACCAGAATAGATATACACACAGGGCAGACAAATGCAATAAAGTGAATTTGATGTTCCTAACTAGTGGCTATTGAAATTCTTTGATAATACTACAGAAGAGTTTGAAAGTAGCCATAAAAATATTAGTTCCTTTACAAAAAATTAAAACTTAATATCACACAAGAAAACCTCATTGAAGTTTTATCACATTTTGCCCTTGCTGAATAGTCTTGGCTTCAGCAGCTGCTACATGAAATGCAACTGTCACTACAGTGAATAAATAAGTAAATAGTGCTATAATGCAGCTGCCCCCAATAACAGCATTAGTATAAAGCCTTTAGTGGTACCCACCAGCAAAACCAGAAATGCATTCTGACTTTATAAAGATATGCTTTCATGTCATCAAACATCTCAGTTCGTATTCTGTTAAGTGTATGTACCAGAGCTTATCATTGATTTTTCTCTTTCTTCAGAGAGCATAGAAAAGAGCAGGTACCTCGCCCATTGCTGATTCTGGTTTCCACCCTTTAAGACGCTTCTAATGCAAAACACAAACCATTCAGGTACTCTGTACCCCAGCACATTCTCCAACACTACAGAAAGAGTTCTCTCATCTCACCCTGTAACCAGCACTACCACAAGTTTTCTACTCCCTTTCACAAGGCATAATACAAACAAGGGCCACAGAAAAATGCTGGTGGGGTAAAGGGATGAGGCAAGACCAACTCCCTTGCCTGCGCCAGTCTGCAGATTTCACCTACACAAATATACAGCATTGTAACAAGCATATTCGGGCAGTATGAATGAAAACAGTTGCAGACAAACCATTTTTTATTATGGTTTTAAGTTCAATAGCTTGTACTTAATCTGCTTTAAATATTTCTTTTTAGTTCTCTTGTGGAGTCTCATTTAAATACAATCACAATTCTTCAAGCCAAGTTATTTCCTTGGTAGACAAGCTCTTTTCATAGAAATGAAAGATGAGTCTTTTGTAGAGTCACCCTCAGTTAGCTTGCCCAGAGAGAGAAGAAAACATTAATAAGGATCTGCTCTGCATTCTAGAAATATATATATATATATTTTATATATATATTAAAAAAAAAAAAAAAATCAGACAAGCAAGAACCAGGTGGGAAGTCTTGCTATCTACTCATTCAGCACTTCTGAAAACAAATCAATTTAGTCATCTGCAAGCTTGGCCATAAGCTCCCTGCAGGAATTTTAGCTCATGCATACACAAGCCCCAAAGTTTTTTTCACCCAGTTTAATCATATGGCAGAAAATATCATCAGTTTTATTGTATATGCTAGCACAAGTTATGAGATAACATCACATTTCTGAAAAGGTAAAAGAACTGCGTAGCATGTTGGATTTACTAGCAAGGTGACAGAAATCATTTTAAATGTTCGATTCAGCAGCTATTCTTGCTGTTACTCAAGGTATTCTCATAAAGAGTGGAAACAAAAAAAAAAAAACTAAGGCAGTTATGAAGGAAGGTGAGTGTATGGAAGTTGAAGCATTAAATATAGGACTAGGACTGTAGTATCAAATATGAAATTCAGATGAACCCATTAGGACTTGCTCCTTTCCCCGCTGCAAGGATATTGACAATAAAAAACATCTGTTTTTTGTTTGTCTGTTTGTTTGTCGTTGTTGTTGTTTTCCCTCTTGACATGCAGGTCAACACAATAAAGTTTGGGAAGACCAGTGAGGATAATATACTGCAGAGTGAAGTGCCAGAATAGCAGAAAGCCCTGCTGCCATTTTGAATAGCTCTTGAAGCAGCTGGCTGTCACATCAAACATCCCAGACTACCTAATTTTTGGCCATACCACACTCCGATATTCTCATTGATTTAAAATCATCATGATACGTAGAATAAGGAAATACCTGTGCTTTCTCTGTTTCTCTTCCTCTCCCCAACACCCTTTCCCTTTGGCATTTCTGTTTTTTGTTACTCCTCTCACAAATTATTTAGTTATAAGCAGGAAGGTGGCAAATACATCTGCTGCATTTTTTGGGTACTTGATTTGCTTGTAACCTCATATTACTTCTGCTTCAAAATGTATTTTCTTAGTTTTCAGTTTTCTCATTCTTCTTGTAGACTACAAAGCAACAGCCAGCTATCTCAAATGTTGCAGAATGCATGGGGCAAATTGTTTACCTCAGATACAGCACCTTTTTCCTCTGCGAAGATATTTCAGCTTTACCTGTCCCTGGCAAGTCTTGTGTTTTTGTGTTTTTTATTTGTTGCTGTTGTTGTTTTTTTAATATACAATGTCAAGTACAGAGTAAACCACAGAGTACACCCATATGTAATCGTTTGATCTTGGCTTAAGTTAGGCAATCAGAAAATGGTTTGCACACTACAGCTGCTCCATAACAAGGTGGTCAACACCCCCTGGGCCCAAGGAGCCAGCTCTCAGAGGACAGGCCCACACGGCGGTGCTTTGGCAGCTCTTTGGGATCCCTTCTCCAAGTGTTGCAAGAGACCCACTCCAGAGCACTTGCTTGTATGACTGCAGGGGCTTTGTGAATACATCCAGATAAAAACAAATTCTAGATGTGTTATTTAGAGCTTTAAGGAGAAAATCCATAACCCTAGAAGCCCACTGCCATTCAGGAGCCCCTCACTTCGTTGAGGCACCACACGCAGGCCGGCCTCTCAACACACACTATTGTTAACCCTGGGAGGTTTGTGAGGTAAAACAAGGCCTCTGACTCCAAATTTTCTGCTGGATTTTTAGATGTCCTTTTTAAGGTTTGAGGATAACACTTCTCCTCAATAAAGTGACTCTGCAAAGTCTTTTGCTTAAAAGACACTTGTCCAGGAATCTCAAAGTTGAGGTGCATTCTAGAAATGGCTGAATTACAGTCAAACTTTCTTGAAGTTAAAAAATAAAAATAAAAAAATGAAGAATTCAAGTCAGACACCAGGTTGAAAACTTCAGATTCAACAGTTAAAAAACAGACCAAGCCATAAAAAGCAGGAGTCATGACCTAAATTATAAGGTTGCCCTTACACCTGTGCAGTACAAATTGCATGTGATAGAGTTTTACAACACTTTTTCAATACGATTCAGTAGTGTCACACATTTTGGACTGCGATGCTGACTCATAATTGTACAAAACATCTCTCCTCCCCTCTGTGTATTTAAAGATTATAATACTGTCGCTGGAAGCACAGAGGAAAGCAAGCATCTCCCAGCACACCTTCACCAGCCACCGCTGAGGACAGCCCGGGCCAAACGAGGAGCGCTGCACTTCCACCCCACTTCCCTCTTCTCTCAGCCATTTTTCCCTCCCTAGACTTTTTGCCATTGTTTGAAAAGCAACAATAACCCAACTAATATTTAACTCAAATTTTAAACCCCTGATGTTTTCAATTTGTCCTCTCCAAAATGGGTCTTCAGTCAGAAAGAGGAAAGGGGAATTACTACACTGTGGGAGGCTGAAGGAGGGATTCAGAGCTCCAAATACCAGGGTGAAGCCAACCTCCTCAAACTCATTTTTAAGCAAGCAGCCTGTTTTTTCAGAACAGCCGAGCTTGCAGCTCTCACAACTGAAGAAGCACATGGCTTCATTGTATAACGCTGCCTAGCCACACAGTTTCATGCTGCCAACTTTGAAAGTTGCATCGTTGATTTGCTTATTTTGACTCTTTATTTAGCTTTTACTTATGTCCTCAATACCAGGTTTCAAGAACTTCCAGATGTGTGTATTAACAACCCAGGCAGCTTTTCTACAGAAAAACAAATCTCATCTTTGAGTTGTGCTTAGAAACATACAGCTTTCATGAGTTTACATCTACACTGTCTGTCATAAAGACAGAGAGCCACCTTGGGCCCAAACTCACCATTCCCCTGGAGAGAATTATAGATATGAAAAAAGAAAATCAAAAGGCTTTGCAATTCCTCTGTGGCTCACTGAGCCTGTAAAACTAAACCCATTTTATTTCATCATATTCAAATCCCTATAGTTCCAGTGAAATTTAATTATACCTTCACTTTGCATAATTAAACAGCCATCGCGTAGCTTTATAAAGCATATAAAATGACTGATGAGCGTAGTGGAAAAACTTTCAGAAGTACTAGGTGGTTTAGGAGGCTACAGGTATATCTAGAGAACAGCTGACTCATAAAAGAAGCACCATTTTGTTTGCCCAGCAGGATGAAGTAGCTTTCCATGTCTTTTTTTTTTTTTTTTTTTCCCCCATCTCATCTGTTGCAGTCAAGATTGGGTATTTTATCTACCTAATTTACAGCTAGCGTAAGTAATTGCATCATGCAGAACAGATATATCCGAAGTCCTGCCACTTATCAGATGGGACTCAATATCTCAGCCACAAAGGAGCTTTTGAAAGTTTCTCTGTTTGATGAAGTGGTAGCTACAGTACCATCAGCTGAATCCTTAGCACCATTTCATTCCAGTACAGAAACAATATATTTACAAACATACACGCATGCTAAAGTCATATTACGTGAAGCTTTCCACCTTCTTTGTATGTCCTGAAAGCCAATGTAGGTCACATTCACTGTGTTTTGGTAGGTTTCCTCTTCCCTGTATTTTTATACCACGTCCATCACTTTGGTAAACAAGTCTGCCTTCCTTAATTCATTCCTCTTTGAGAAGAGGTGCTAATGAGCTGTGATATCTTTGACTGTAGAGCATGAAAACTTTTTCTGATTTTTTCCTTTATTAGAAATCATATATTTTTAAGCAGCTAGAATGCTATTCCAACATATCATTTTAAGGATTATATATATTTTTGTTTTTTCTCTCATTCCCTTATCTTTTCAAAGAGATTTCCTTTGCTGATAGAGCTATTGCTGAAGCTAAAGAATGCAGTTCCAAAATCTTTTCTTTAAGCAGCAGATGATACACTTTTCAGTCACCATGTAGAACATGGAATGTAATTAACAATAGCCTGTTTTGAGAATGTATTTTATGTTTCATGTACTAGGTTTTTTTTTACCTTTCTTCTCAGAAATTCTGGAGAAATTTCACTGTGCCCACAGAAAGCTACCATTTTATATGTGAAATTACTCAGATAAAATGACTGAGGGTAAGACAAGTCAATTTAATTAAACATTTTGCTTTACTTTTTTGCCTTATTTTATCAGATCAGTAGGTCACAACCCAAGAAAGCCTTTCTGTGCACAATACATAACGTATAAATGTACTAACATGAAAGAAAACGGGAAAAATATTACCTAGGACTAATACATCGTAGTGTAATTCAGATGGTGAAACAGGTGTTTTAACTTAGTTTACAGGTTTGTATTCAATTATACTTTTAACACAGAGTAAGACTAGATGAAAAACAGATAAAGTTATATTATACATGTGCAAAAACATTGAAGTATAAAGGAAGTAGATTTATGGCATATATGAGAGGCTACTTAGACAATCAGGCAAAAATCAAATAAGCGCAGCGCTCTCTGTTTTAGTCTGCAGTCTTAAGATGGACAGCGTTTTCCTATCTTTTAGAAAGGTTGAATCGTTCCTTTTTCTTGACAGACTATTACCACACTCCCTAGATGAAATGTTTTTTCCTCAATTTCTATTACTCAGTTTCCAGAAGTGCTCCTTAGCCTGGCTCAGTTGGCAACTGCACAGAGCACACAGCCTGATCACAGCAGTTCTGTAATTTAGCATTTGCACCCATACATATGAAGCCAATAGACAGGCACAGGAAAACTGAAGTTTATAACGTACATGTCAGTGGAATAACTATACAGCAGAGATCTTGACTGAGGAAAAAAAACCTTGAAAGTCCACCAGATTGCATAAACTAAAAATAAAATAGTTATGGTTCATGGAAATGTCACTGAAAAGCAGGAAAAAAAATAGTTTTGGACAGGTAAGAATGGAAAGCTGAAGCAATATATTATCCAAAATTGAAAGTCAGATCATCAGGTTTGAACAGCACAGTAACAGATCGGTTCTACTTTGACCCTGGGACAGGCAAGATTTTGGTTAGAAGACAACAGAAACCACCGCAGAACAAAGTGGAAATTACTGGACAATCATTGTCCAATAAACAGCTGAAATCCACAAATACAAAACTAAATTGGAAGCAATGAGTGACCTACTTTTCCTTAGAAGATCCAGCCTTAGGAGCTGCACCACCAGAAATGCCCAGAGCCTCTACAAACCTACTCAGCCGTGCCATCCCTGAACTACTCCTCTGACAGCTGGTGCCACCAGGGCTGTGCTGGGTGCCCCTGAGCACACAGCTGCAGCAGTTTAGTAGGACTGCCACCTCCACCTGCTTCTTACCACCCCTGGGTGGGAAGCTGTTTTCTCTGCAACAGGATCAGAGCAGAGCTCAAATGCCAACATCTCGACTCTCCCACCTCATACTGCGTTTTAGCACAAATCCTTTGACGTCCATTTCAGCTATGCCAGATCTCACCAGGCCAGCTGAGGCACGAGCATATTGTTCTCTTTTTGCAAAAAAACAACCAGAGACAGCAATGGCTTCAAGCGCTGCTGGAAAACTTGCTGCCACCACCACGTGAGAAGCGTCACATGTGTGGAAATAGAGCAAGTGTCTCAGCAGCTCAGGCACCAGGCTTTCTTCTCGCTTTCCTGCTTTATGCTAAGTCCTCTGCTAGTGCAATGCGCCACGGGGCACAGGGAGGTGGTTGCCAGCCTTGCCCAGTGAATGACGTCCTGCTGGGCTTTGTCTGCCATGCCTGTACTTTATGCAATATTGTCATCTACAAAGGCATTTGTCAGGCAGGTTCCTTTTACTCAAGCACAATGCCAGTTTGTGCAGGTGGAAAAAGAAAATAGGGGAAGAAATTCAGCTGCCTGCTCTAGCACTTTCAGACTAACTCTTGGAAACAAAGGTGCAGCATTCACTGCAAGTGTCATCACTATAAAACCAGCAATGAACACAAAGGATTTAAAAAACAATCCTCACTTACAAATGCACATTGATTTTCAATAAAGCCATTTGCACGTTTTTTTCCCTGGGACTCCAAGTTGACTGTCACCACTGATTTACAGGCAAGATATCTCTATACAGTACTATTACTATTATTATTTTGTAAGCGTTAAGATTTTTTAAGCTTTTTTTCTGCTTCCAACAGTGAGGAAAATAATATGAAAGCAAAAAAGAAGAGAAGAATGGCATTTGATTTTCTTTTCTTTCCTAGTAGAATTGCTTGGAAAGCTGAAAGAACACATAACCTTACTGGATAAAGAGGCATTTGTTTTGAAACTGCAACACATCATATTGGCTTTTCACCAGAAATGCTGCTAACAGACCCAGCACAGGAAATTAAGAACCGACAGCTCTAGGAAAGCTCTTTATGATTCACATTCTAGGTGAGTGGCAATTTTTTCTTCCTCTCTCAGCACCTTTCCACTACAAAACATCCACATACTAGAAGGCTGTCATGCAAGAGCAAGAGGTCATGTGAAGAAATTAAAGTAATACAACCGGCTGATATAGGTCAACCTGGTGATGACAGACCTTCTGATTCAGTACTGCCTTAATTGGGCTAACAGGCAGGATAGCCACCGAAAGAGCAATCAGAGTAAAAACATACTAATAAAAACAGGGCAGGGAAGTGAAGAACACCTGTTTGGTGATGCCAGACACTTCACACGCACACACCTGGAAATGTGAAAGGAGAAACCTTACAACAAACCCCTTGGCTATTTTTCATCCACACATAGATACCTATGGGACCTGATTTCACTTCCCAAATAGATGTAACTACAGCTGCTTCACTCATGAACTGTCTCCTAACACCGCTGATGAATAGCCCTACATTTATCACACAGGGACACCGATCAGAAGGGAATCTGCCTTCTGCTCCAAATTTCACTAGAAGTGCCTGAAACCATGAAACGCTACAGACAGCCATGGATTCATCTGGGAATAATGACACTGTTGTTATGACTCCTAAAGAGTTTTCAGTCCCTGTCAAAACAAAAAGCCAGTGTGTGTGCAGAATGGTTAACAGGGACTGAGGGGGTTTACACGGGAGCCAGCTTCCCTTTTGAGCCCCAGACTTTTCCCCACACGGGTCCCTGGCTCTTTGCTGCAGGCTGCAGGGAGGGCTGCGAGCCTGCCCGGCCTGCTCTAGGGCCACGAACCAGGTACATTCATAAATTCTGCATTTCAGCCATTAGTATCAGTGTTTAATATTAAATATTTAGCGTCAATATTTAACAGGGATAAATGAGATGACCTGGGTAATTATAGACTTCTCAGCCCGACATCAATCCAGGGGAAAATAATGAAGCAGCTGATGCAGGATGCAGCTAAAAGAAATGATGAAATGTGATGTCACATCAGAAAACATGGTTTTATGGGAAAAAAAATAGATCTTTTCAAACAGGTGTTCCCTTTCTTAAGAAAAATACAAGTTTCACTGAGGAGGGTAATATACGTAGCCTTCCAAAGGGTACTTGACTTGGTAGTTCTGTAAGAGAGTTTGAATGATACAATGTCAACCCTGGAAGTTTTAGATAAAAATGAAAGAAACTTTCTGGACAATATGTGGAGGTCACTAGGCTCCAGCTAGCTAATTTAAGGGGAGAGAAGGAAGAGAAACCCTGCAAGAGGTGCGGAGACGATAAAGTGGAATGTCCCTTGTTCTAGAAAGTGCCCCACTGATGATCCTGCATTTCACATGTTCCTGATGCCCTGGGAAGTTCCCAGCTTGTCTCATCATTTTTGACAAGGGAGCTCTAAGTATCCATTTTCAGGATAGTGATGCAGCAAAGTGTTTGAGGATGATGGATTCATGCATGTGCTTAAATCAGAGTCTGAATCCTTCCCATCTTGGCTGAGCAATGAGTGTCGAGCAAGGAAGGGGAGCATAATTTTGTTGCCCAAAGAGAGTAGGACTGAGCCCAAAAATCATCAAGTATGGTCCTGGATGTTACCTGAGGGTAACCTTCAAGCGGTGTCAGCTTGGCCCATATCTGAAGCTTTGAGCAGACAAACACACACATCCTGCCCCAAGAGCTATCGCTATGTCCTTCCAGCACGGAGGGAAGCAGATTATTTCTGGCTCTGATGGCCTGGCAAAATCCTATCCCTGCTCATACAAAGTGAGAAATTCTTCAAGGCTTTGTTGGAAAGGCTTTTTTTAAAAAAAAAAAAAAAAAAAAATGGTTAAATAACTATTTGTTTTTACGTTGTTATCAATCATCTTGGTGAATGGCCAGTGATAACAGAAAAAAAAAATAGCATGTCTTGAGAAGGGAAGTATACCTGGAGAGCAGGTTATAAACATTCCTCAGAAAAGCATCCTTGGGAAAGCTGTATTTTATACCTTCCAAACACATATCTCAGGCATGCTGGCACTTCCTGAAAATAATAATAATAATAATAATAATAACTGCTTTAATTAAGGAAATATAGCCAAGCCATCACATCCAGGTAAGCTACTGCCACTTCTGCTGAACAATAACAACAAAGGCTTTATTCCTAGAAACCTGGAGGTGGGGACAGTTTTACAAATCATTTCCTTTCTGTCCATCCTGATTCTTGTGTGAGACCGTTTGTGTTCTCCTCTGTACTGAAATTCACTGAGCTAGAAAATGTAAGACTAGAAATATCTATTCATCAATCCATGCTAGAGCATCAGTTTAGAAGACACCTGATAAAAATTTTATTGGTTTTAAAAGCTGAAGTCTGATGTCACCATGCCCTCTTCTCTCTCCCCTCCTTTTCAAGGCACACGAGTAAGTCTCAGCAGTCTCAGAAGGAACTGTTTCTACCACAACAGCTGAAATTCTGGCAAAAATAACTAATTCTGGAGGAGGAAATAACAGACTGCTCTAGGATTTAATGTTTGTGTTGCTCTAACAGAGCAATGTTTTGTGTTTTAAGAAAAACAGAAATGGAAGAATAATACCCTGAATTTTGCATATGGCAATTTTAAATGAAGAAGCTAAAATGTTTATAAACATAAAGGATAAAATCCACAAGAATATGAGCAGAATTGTCCAGTGTAGGCAAAAATACCATTGCAAAAAATACAAATTAAAAAAATAAAACTGAAAGAATAAATTTGCCAGATTATTATGGAGATTATACCATCTCTCCTAAAAGAGAGAGAAAGAAATCATCTCTCTTTTAAGCTGATCTTAACTATACATGGAGACGGGAGGGACATGCAGTTGAGGGGTGATTCTGTGACCCAAGGCATGGCTCTGATCCTACCCAGCCCTGGCTGACGCAGGGAGCAGAGAGGGAGCCCCTGCCCTTGGGTCTGCCGCAGCACGAGCACCCAGCCCGGCAGGCGGCCTTCCCCCTCCATACCCTGTACCGGCTGAGGGGGTCCCCGACTTCATGCAGCCAGCCCAGACAGAGCTCCACCACGCAGCGGAGCGGTTATGTGCGCTCCAATCGCCTGCTCTCAGGCTCACTCTGACAAGCATGCAGGAACTGCAGTTGCACCTCTGAACTCCAGTAGCATAAGGAATTAGCTGAGCTGACCTGCCTGGCCAATGCACTCTGGTGCCGGGGGTGACCTCGCTGGGACATCAGTCCTGTGCACGCACAGGTCCTCGGGGAGACGCCTTTGTCCCCCAGCTTTCCGACCTGAATCTCTCATGTCGCACCTCCTGGGGCACAGCAGAGAAGCCTGGCCAGATGTTTCAATTTCCTCATATTCACAGCTCTGATTGCATTAGACTAGACAGGATTTCTCCACTGGCACTACCCAGGGGTAATGTGAAATGAGTTATGAACATTATCCACTCTGCAGTGTACGTATCTGATGCTGAGAAAGCCTTAATAGGGTCAAGTGGAATTTCATGCTTGAAGAATCTCATATGCTTGGACATGACCCAACTTCAGAAAACGAGTTGGTTGTGTTTCTGTACAAACGCGTTGGAGATTGCGTTCCTGGTAGAAAGCGGCCGCCAGCTGGGGAAGCCGGCATTACCTGTCCTGAAGGGGAGCCCTGCATGGGGAGGATGCTTTCTGTCGTTTCACTATAAACTGTTTCCTGCATTAAAGGGCTCTTATTCTTTGTGAAATGGTGACTTTAACAGTGTTTGGTTCTGTTTATTGAATAAATAAATAAATAAATAAATAAATAAAAGAACTATAAAGGAAAGAAGAAAAGCTTAGCTTTTGAGCAAATGTTAATCATGACTCAGCTCTTCGCATGATCTCAGCATTTCAGATACTTAACAGAGAGCAGAGGGCACAGTATCTATTCCTAAATCAAAAGCTGAAGGTTTTGTTAAAATCCTCTAAATTGTTCAGTGAGCAACAGAATCAGTGAAACCTCGTTCTTGCACACATCTGCTCCCAAGGTGAGCATCTGCCAGCACTCTGCTTCCAGCCTGGTTTAGCACAGCACTGCTGTGGTGGGAGGGTTTCCAGATGCCCTATCTAAATGCGTAAGGACACAATGTCTTTGAAACCCCCACCGTCAGTCAAAGCAGATTGACACAGACTGGGCCCAACAGGTCCAGGAGTTGCAGGGATGGGGCAGGGATACAACAGGCAGACAAAGTGATCACGTAACGTCTCACTTTGCTCAGAAATCAGGCTGAAAAGCATTAGCTATTTAAGATGATCATTTTGCAGTTGAAACACAATACATTTGTGCTTGTGTATACTGATATATACATGATCAGTAATAATATTTCTCATTGTTGTGGTGCTTTTCATGTGCAGCATGCCCCGATTTAATCACTGACCATGCAGTGCAGAGGGTGCCTGCAGAGTTTTTGCATAACTGCAAGGGGGACTCACCTGACAAAGGTCAGGAGGAGTTAACCCGTAGTGCAGAATTATCACTAAAAGAATGGGTCTTTAAGATAAAATATATTTATTTTCTTTTAATCACAATAGCTCACCCAATATGCACTCCAGTACATCTGCATGCCAAAGATTTGATCCAAGCCAGCTCAACCAGCTACACTTATTACTAACTTTGTGTAAATTCATGGATTTATTAACAGAAGAGCTTGGGGAGCAGACTGTCCAGCAAACCCTCCACTGCTGACAGAGGCCAGCTACCACATGCTTCAAAGGCTAGTGCAAGAAACCCTTCACAGACTTATAAGGATCAGCCTATTCAGGAAAAAGCCCTAATTAGTCAGAAGATGGCTTGTACCCTGAAGCACAGGAGACATTCTAAGGTAATTAAATATAAAGAAAATTAGCATGTAGTTCATGAACCACACAAGCAAGACGAAACAGTGCCTGGTAGCACTGAAGTGAACTATTCTGGTCACACAGAAATTAATACTTCTGTTATTAATGTGACCTTTTCCACGGCCCCAATTTAAGCCTGCAAGAAAAGGAGAAGTAAGGAGGAGAATTCAGGAGCAACTGCAAAAGACACAGACTCACCAGTGACAAACACGGCGTGAGGAGGAGGCAGAAACAGCAACAGCAGCTCAGCCCTGAGCAGGTGCCTGCGGGTGGATGCAGGGCTGGTCACTGCTCCTACCTCCGCCAAACGCCCCACCAAACACTCCAAACAAAGCACAGATGGTAAACACTTTGAGGAAAAAGGTAGAAAGGGCTCCAAACAGCAGCTGAAGTTACTCAAGGAAAAGCCCTGGAAAAGGTGGAAAAGAAAAAAAGAAACAAAGAACCTATTATGAAAGAGGGCACCATATAGGAAACACACCAGGTAGGCTGGATAGGTGCAGGAAAGGGCAAGAAAAGGTGTAGAGGAACATAGCTGAAATGTGAATTTCCTCTCCTACTCAAAAATCAAAATAAAGAGACTTGGAAAGAGACAGAGACATGCAGAAGGCTGACAAGCAAATTGAAAGGTGGCACTGAAAAGATGAGAGACAGGTGAGATGATCTTGACAGTACCAATACAGGATGTAAAATGTGTAAGATACAGGTCATGGGAATAACAATGGCATCACAAGTGTAAATTCATCCTGCTCCCCACCAAACCATGCATATGAGAAACTAGAGGGGAGCATCAGTGCACATAAAAGATATGCAGAATAAACTCAAAAGTGTATTAAAAACAGCAATGTTTGGTAACAAATTCCACCAGCCATACTATATTTTGCAAGGATAGGAGGATTATTTGGTTTTGTTATTGTTGTTTGTTTGTTTGTTTGTTTGGGGGGGGTGTCCATTTTCTTTTTTCCCTCTCAGCTGAAGATGCCTTTCCTCCTGGGTTATAATATCTCAGCACAAGAGTCCCTGGAGTTCTCTCTTCTCATTACCAGGCCTCCACTGCACCTTGCACTTGGTGCTATGAAATTCATCCCACTTTTATACTTCAGTGTGCACAGTGATCTACCTCTCCCCAGAAAATATTCTGATCCTTATCTCTAATGAGAAAGCCTCCTAATTTCTATCATTGTATGTGTCCAAGAACATTGATTATTTTCAGCCCTGTTATTATTTTTCAATCTGTAAATCAGTTCTCCTTCGGGACTCCACGTGAGGTAGTCTCCTACTGTTACCTCTCCTGTTTCTCTTTGCAATTAAACTTTTATGTTTGAATTCCCTGACATTGGTCACAACCCTTATTTTTGGTTTCAGACCCTTCTTCTACAAGAGCATTTCTCTGGCACTTTGTACGAAATGGACTCAGTGTCCCAGACAATTCTCACAACCCCAGCGAGAATGAGCTCTGCTGGATGGTCATCCTTTTGGCTTCATTGGAGAAATGAAAGCAAATTTCAAAATCTCAGTATTTTTCCCAGGAATGCAATTCCTATTTCCTAGCCAGCCATAATTTATAAACAGAGCGACAAAACCAGGGGAGCATTGTGGAGGCAGAACTGCGTGATTACCTCCCAAGGTCTGGCAGAAGGGCTGTTTTCCTGCTCCTGTTATCTGATACAACAAAAGAGCACACTCAGTTAATCCCTGCTGGCAGCTACCATTTCAGTTTCTGGGTCTGGTGGCAACGTAAGGCAGCTAATGCCCCTTTAAATGCCTAGGAGATTCATGTGAAAAGAAATATGGGCACCTAACTGGAAAAAAACACTACAGAGCTATAAATCTCAAGTTAAATTAGGAAAGACCTTCTCGCACAGTACTGCAGGCAAAGAAAAAAGGGAACTTATGTATAAGCAGTGGCAAGTTGCATGTTTACAGCCACTCATCTTTAAGTAGGATTGCTTTTGTCTTCAATAAATATACACAGCTTTTTATACATGTCAATGCAGACATACAAGGCGATCGATAATACTGTTCAAACAGTAGACAGCAAACCTGAATGAGTAATTCTGTCAGGAGTTTATCAAACCATAAACACAAAAGCCACAGTGTTGTCTTAAAAAAACTATTCATAGCTAGTGTAAATTAGGAATGGTATGGCTAGCCAAAGCATTGCAGAGGCACAAATAAAAGCTAGGAACCCATACTAGGTATTAAAAGAAGACCTGTTCTTTGGCCTTCATTTAGACTACCCATTATAGGTGTTAACGCATTTGCACTGGCTGTGGGAAGCCGAAGTCTGTCACAGCCTTGGGGTACAGCTTGCCTCAGTCCCTCGCTGTAGGTTTGGACACAGACCTTGTGATCAGCTCCCAAACCCGCTGGCACAGAGGTCTGCCGCAGGTGCTTCCAAGATAGCCAAGCCTGTAGTCTTAGCCACCAGCCACGGCGGGCGCACTGCCCATCACACTCCCACCAGTGCCAGTCCTCGGTATTTCCAGTCACAAGCCAGCACCCCCAGAATCATTGCATTTCCAAAAAGCTTCTTTATTTGGCACCACCAGACTGGTGCAACTGGGGTTCTCATATGTGTAGGCCCCACATCCATGCTCGCACAGCTCCTCCTGCAGCTACAGCCCCGCACCAGCCTGCTCCTTGCCCTCCCGCGCTGGGTCGGCCTTCGGCTCCCCAGCCATCGCCTCCCTGGGTGCCAGGCGGGTGAGAGGGCCTGTGGAGAGCCGGCAGGGCTTCTCGTGGACCCCACCACCAACTTCTTGCTGGGCAAAGTGGAGCTCAGTTCTTACTTCCTTTCTAACCCAAAAAACAGTTTATATCAGTTTACATTTCCAAGGCTATCATGGCAAGGAATAGTGCCAGAAAGTTACTTTTTTTAAAACGAAAGCCTACTTTACATGTTTAGCTTCTCCAAATAAACGCAGCCTACATTGTGTTTTGAGAGGCCTACAGTCTAGCTCTGTGCAAGTGAGAGAAAAACTCAGGGCCTACATCTTCTTGAAATACATGCTGAGTGTCTGTGATTACCAGTGGAAATGTGCCATAACACGCGTCAATCTAATTTTGGAAGCAAAATGTCCAACCGGATGGCATATTGCTAATTTTTTCTCCTTCCCTGTGATTCTATGCAAATGCTGTCATTTCCCCCATCTCAGAGTTGCCTACAGCCATCAGAAACACTGACTTCTGTGCATTTAGCATTCGCGTGAGCCTGACAAGAGCCAGCATTTCTGATCAGTGCCAGTGCTGCTGAAGGAGGACTTGACAAGATCTACAGGCTACAGAAGTTTACACCTTTCTTTTCTTTCACTCTCCCTAACCCCATCTCTGTAAAATGTCCAAGCCATTGTTTTCTGTTTCTGCCACTACATGATTAACCTAATTAGCTACAGGAAACAAAGAAATCAAGACAGGGTGTAATACACCGAATCTTCTGAATGACCTGCTGCAGTTCTGTCTGTGCACAACAAGAAGATGCTCTAAGAGAAAAACTAAGTTTTTCTAAATTAATCTCAGAATCAAAAATAAAAAATAAACAGTGATCTCTAAAAAGCCTTATTAATTTTTGCATCAACCTTGATTTTTTTTTAGGAAAAAAAAAAAAAAAAGTATTTTTATGTTAAACTTTCAAGATTTAAAATTTTAGCATAATGGAGATGCATAGTGACATAGCAGATTAAAATATTAACACCTTGGGGGCTTTTTGTTTGTTTGTTTTTAAGGAGATGGCCATCACTCTTTTAACATGTATTTGTCTGGTTTATCAAGTTTCACAATTGCAGTGTGTCTCTGGACTATAGGTCTAATATAATTAAATCCTATTAACACATCAGGAATAAAATCCTTTAATAGGCACACGAGGCTTTGAGAGGCAGCTCATTCCTGAGCAGATTTAATATCCTTAAATTAAGCAAGTGTGAATGGGAGGATGAATCTTATTAAAAACTTAAATCTGATTATATTTGAAAATTATTGGTTTCTTAATGTAATAAATTATCCAATACAGACTAGAACAAATAATATATCCTAGCTTCACATAACTCCACTCTATAACAAGTGACAAACGAAATTAAGAATGACTGTGGGGCAAAAAGGAAGGTCTTTTTATAAAAGTCATTTTGCATAATGAAATACTTAAATCATTTTAACAAACACTGGGGGAGGGGATGGAAGATATATGTGCAGATGAGGGCATTAGAGCAGGACTAATTTTTCCTCTTCAAAAAGGGAACGCAAAGATAGTAGGATTGTTTTTTTTTTCCTCTAAAAATGCCATTCTGACAAATTTGTTGTAAATTTTGAAAAGAAAAGCTGAAGCTTATGTTGGTGGGAGCTGATTCCTTTTCCAGAAGGCTAATGCAAATGTAAACCATCTGCCACACATTCTGCTGATAAAGCTGTACTTCCGAACAATGGACCAACAGCACTGGAATACTAAAACATTAGCTCAACATTAGGAAAAAGTTTTGAAATCGATTATAACTTCCAGAAGACGTAGGTATTTTTACTGTTCTTTCACCCAAAGAGGAACTATATAGTTGTGTTTATACATACACACGTACACACACAGGTGTTTTCCTATGTAGCATATACAGAGCATAAATCAGGAGCATTGAAGAAGAGGTAAAGGTGACAAGGTTACCTCTGATAAGGTATAACTCACATTAAATCACTTCAGAAAACAAATAGTTCAAAGCTTATAAGTAGCATGGCTACTTAAAACAAACAAACAAACAAAAAAAGAGATTACCATTAATCCCTGAATGCAAAATATTTTTAAGTCTGTCTCTTCTAACATTGTGTCACTGCAAAGTGATAGCAAGAAACATTCAAGCAAGCAAGTAGTGTGACTAGCAATAGTCTGAGGTCCTTCAGGAGCAATACTAATAACCAGGACAGGGAGACACCATCCATACCCTAATGGATCAAAAGGAAAACCCCAGTGAATTTTTAGCCTGGTTCTGTGTGACATATTTGTGAGTAGAAGAACGAACCAAGGACCAGAGAGCTTTACTTCTAAATCAGGTTACCAAAATTGCTTTTTGCAAATGCATTCAAACATGAATAGTTAGCCTGAAGAGAGCACCACAGAAACGTCTTTATGTATAGACCATAAATCTACACAACTGATTAAATATCATGCACAAAATGGTCTCTTATATTACTTTGATGATGGTGGACACCAGGAAAAGGATCTGTAGAGAAAAAGTTTACAACATTTCTATTGCGTAGTGCAGCAGCTTAAAACCGTTCTGCTATTTCACTGCTGTGCAATATTCTTGAGTTCATTCCAGGCATGCGTATACAACTACGTATGTATCCACCACAACAACAGATCTGGGTGTAATGTAACGTAATCTTAAAATGCTGACGATCTAACTAGAAGACTTCCATATCCATGATTTCTCTCAGCTGTGTTAATTTTTCAGGTATCAAGGTGAAGATGGGAAGACAAAACTATATAATCACAAGTTAAAATTTCTCTAAAATGCAATGCCAGTAATACTATATACATGTATATGTATATATATACACACAGACTTTTTTCTTCCTTTTTTTTTTTTTTTTTTTTTTTTTTTACATACCTGCCTTCTAGAGCTGATGTGGTTTCATATTGTAAGCAGGTACCAGTAAAAGGAATCTTCACTATTCTGTTTCAGAGATTTTTACATGATTCTGCAAGTCCACCTCCACATGCATTTCCATAATTTGAATTTGACTTCTCTTTAGGCAAAGAAAAGTGTCATTTAATTGCAGAAAAACACATATAATTGTCACTTCCTTAACAGTAGTTTTCTTGCTCTTTCTAAAACTTCAGCTTAAAAACAACTATTAGTCTTTCTGCAATTACTGCCTCAAGTTGTGTGTGTGTTTGAGATTACCAGTAATTTTCCCCCATTCTTTTTATTTAAGTAAAATAACTGATACATGTGTATTCAATATACAAAATAGCTTATTCTAGAATAAGTAAATTAACTCTCCCCCCCACCTTTGCTTGCCAGTACTCATTTCTCTTTAAATCTGAGAAGGAAAATTAAAAAAAAAAAAAAAAAAAAGGAAAAAAAGAAAAAGAAAAAGAAGAAAAAGAAAAAGAAAAAGAAAAAGAAAAAGAAAAAGAAAAAGAAAAGATTTCTGGTTGTTTCTTAGATGGATGACAGATTCTATTCTAATTAATCTAGAGCACTGTGTATAGAAACGACTGCAAAAGCAAACATGTCTATTAACAAAAAGCAGTGATTACTGCTTGGCATTTAGCCAGTAACTCTACATAAGCAATGAATTGATGCCTGCAACTGTCTCAGTGCCATATGGGTTCTGCTGTAGCAATGAATTGGATCCAACGCAAGGTTAAGATGTGTCAAATTTAACTGGGGTTTAATTGATACTGGTAAAGAGGCTCTAAATAAAGAAACAGTGTGTGTGCTATTAGAAACAGGATGCATGTCAGCCTACATCCCCCAGCTTGTTGGCAACAAAACTATGTTGAGATATCCAAAGGAGTTTCCAAACTCTTTTTTTTTTTTTTTTTTTGAAAGAAAGAAAGGAACGAACAAACGAACAAACGAACGAACTCTGGGTTAACAGCTGTACTAGCACTTAATTGGAACTGAAAGACAGACCGCTAATCAGGTATACAGTGCTACAGTCCTCATACATTTCGGGCTTTAACATCTTAAGAAATCTCTTTTCACGCTGATGCCAGTCATTTTGCCTGACTGAAAATCCAAGCTAATGTTTCCAGTCACTTATGAAAATATCTCTAAATTACAGGAGTGGCACAAGATTATACAACTTAATATTAAAGAGCTAGAAATGGTAAAGCTGCCTACCAGAAAGATTATCTTTTCTTAGACAGCAACAACATACTCTATGATCGGCAACCAGCCTTAAAAGTTTTTTGCTGTTTGTGACTGTTATTTTTGTTCTACTGACAGCTTTGCTGCAATGAGCCTTTTTATACAAAGTGACACGTACTTAGAGTGTAAAGATGTAAATTGCTCAGTGGGAGTGGATTAGTGCCTGGCCTGAGAACCAGGGAGCTACAGGGAGTTATTCTGATCCTTTTTGTATTCGGAGTAAACCAGAGACGAATGGCAGGTCACAACTGTTCACCTCAGCACCCAGAGACTCTCCTCTCCATCCAAATTCAACTATCTCATGTCTGAGCTTCTGGACGTGCCACAAGGACAGACGCTGATATTCAAAGTGACATCCCCCCTCTGCAGGCCTTGGGCAAGGAAATTGAGGGAAAGGGTAAAGTGGCTTAGAAAGAGGAGTGGAAACCACCCTTGGTGTGCAGCTTTCCACTGAACCGCCTCTTCTCCTTTCTCTTCCCCAGGAAGGAATAATATGGCAATAGGAGCAGAACATCCAGATTTTTCCACAGTGTTTCTGTGGAAAAATTAACCAAATCCTCTCAAAATATAGATGACTGCCCCATACTTTTCAGTTCTCACAGGCTCAATCCCATAGATCCGGCGGTATGTCAGCTTACTGAAGTTGAATTTCAAAGACGTCAGAGATTTGAGTCAGAGTATGACTCCAGCTTTAAGTACAACGGATAAATGCTTGGGCTTTCTTCTCCTCATAAATTACCTTCAACTTCCCTCCTCAAAAAACACAGAAATATTGCAGAATATCTCAATTTACGCAAGATTTCTCTTCTGCTTACAGTACTCACTGGGACGCAAAGAACAATGGGCCCAACAAAGTTGTTTCATGAAACCAACATAGATTTCTTTGAATCTCAAAAATATGAACAAAAAAAATAACTTGTTTTGAGATGGGACTGAAAATGCAAAGCAGTTCATATTTCCATTCTAACTAAAAACCAAACAATCAAATATGCGTGTAAAAAGCAAAAACAAAACAAAAAAACTGTGGGCACAAACCAGTATTTCTGAGGGACTAACAAAAGATCCTAAAAAGAGAGTTTTAACAGAGGTGTCATATTTTGAAGAGGTGTCTTTATGAGGTGCACACCTGGTGATACTCTGAATGCAAGGTCCTGCACCAGCACAGGCAGGGGCCAACCGTCTGGCCAGCAGCTTTGCAGAAAAGGCCCTGGGGAGGACAAGCTGACCACCAGCCAGCAGCGTGTCCTCGCAGCAAAGGCCAGCAGTGCCCTGGGCTGCATCAGGCCCAGCGTCGCCAGCAGGCCGAGGGAGGTGATCCCTCCCCACGGCCCAGCACTGGTCAGACACCCGGAGCGCTGCGCCCAGAGCCGGGCTCCCCACCACAGGGACGTGGCCTTACCGGAGAGAGTCCTGCAAAGGGCACTGAGGTGATCGAGGGACTGGGACGAGGGCAGGCTGAGAGCGCTGGGGGCGTTCAGCCTCGAGCAGGGGAGGCTCGGGAGGATCTTACCGGGATCTAAAAAATATCTGACGGGAGGGAGCAGACAGCAGAGCCCGACTCCTCAGTGGTGCCCAGTGAAAGCCTGGGAGGCAACAGGCACAAGCTGACACAAAAGGATTTTCACTTAAACAGAAATGATAATAATATATACATTTATTATCATTATTTTTAATGGTGGTATTACACACAGGAACACGGTTGACCAGAGAAATAGTGAAATCTCCATCCTTGGAGATATTCAATACCACACTGGCCGTGGTCCAGAGGGACCTGCTGTAGCTGGCCCTGCTTTGAGCAGGTGGTGGGACTGGATGGTCTCCAGCCATCCTTTCCAGTCTCAGTGGGTCTGTGATTTGGTGATTCTGTAAATTAGCAGCCTTTTGACACTGAGCCTGATCTCACCTTTCATGATACAAAAATACATAAATAAATAAATGAAAATTAAAAAGCTGATCAGTAAAAATATGGAACTGATTTTTTTAAGACTCCCTGTCTTACACTTGCTACATTTCTGAAGATATAGTGCTTTCAGTCTAACTGTTCCTCATGCTCAGGTGGCAGCAGCCCATAAATATCTCTAGCTACCTTTCCTTAAAATTGCTTTGATTTACTTCCCTTAAAATGAAAAAAGAAAGAAACCACCCATGCTGAGACCATGGTGAACCTGTGCTGGCTCGACTACATCCATCTTCAAAACATTTTAAATTTGGGGTTGGAATTAGGCCACCCTTTACCTCATATTTGGGCAATGCCTGGCATAGTGATGTCCAAGTTGAAAGCCAGAATTTCTAGGCATTTCTCTACTAGCAATAGTAGTATTATACTTTATTCTAACAACAACCTCGGTAAGTGAAAGTCAACAGTATCTTTGCTTCTGCCTCCCAGACCGGTATATTCTGAGTTAGCGCTTAGTTATACAACAAATGGAATCTAGCCTTTATTTGATGCCGTATAGTCTTTTTCCTCAACATTAAGTTCTTGCAATATTCTATGGCTATTCTGACAACTTTTTATCACAATGTTTTATTGCACAACTAATTTTTTTTTGATAATCATTTTGATGCAATTTTGGTACATTTTGCCAGCACTGGAAAATGTTTTCTAGTAATTGTAATTTCTTTTCACTTGGCTTTGCTGGCAGTGTTCTAATCCTGTAGGTAGCTTTTTGCATTGTTTTTAGCCCTGCAGAGAGTAATGACTGTGTGGCATATTCAGCAAAGGAACCATTTACAGTAAAAGGACATTATTCCGTTATTTGTATTAAGAAACAAAGACAAAAAAGACAAGACAGGGAAATAGAGTAAAACCAACTGTATCTATATAGCTAATGTCTGGTATTTGTCAGAAAGACAACAGAGTTGTTGTTCTCTCTATGCAGACAGTTGAATCGATACAATTCTACAAACAAACCTATGACAAAGAAGAAAAAGTTATTTGTTGCTTATTAATGTTCAGTAGTATTATGTGCTCTGTATATGGCAAGCAAAATGCAAACCCCAGTCGTGTGCTGCAAGGAGCACAACAACGAAGGAATTATTTACTATTGTATCTTTAATGCCCCACTGACTATCTTGTCTGTAAAGTAGGAGCTTGATTTTCTTCCTCTCTGTCCTTTCAGACGATGCGTGTGTCTGAGAGACAAGATTGCCGTGTTACTGCCAATTCTCTAATACACAGTCCTGTACATGGGAAATCAGTATGGAACACTGCACTCACATCTCCAGTAACTTTTTACAGCCTTTAAATTGCCAGTCTTCTGACTATATTTCTTCAAACAATATTGCCATCTGACTGATATCAATCAAACGTATTGCCCTTTGATGTCAGAACTCAGAGTCATCCCACTTGACTGAATTTTGATTACCTCTGTATTCAGAAAAGTAATGTGTTGTGTTGTTCTTAAAAAGAAAAAAAAAAAAAAAAAAAAAAAAAAAAAAGAAGCAGCAGCATATTATTTAATGAAAGGAATATTGATTCTTGTATTAGAAAAAAAAATGCCAAAAACATTATCTTTCAAAATATCAACTTTTAAATTGCAACTTTGTGCATGTGCTTTGCTTCCTGAGTGGGGTTAAGTTTTTTATAGTGTAGAATGGAATAGATAATAAACATTTAGGGATTTAACCTCTAATATCAAGTTTTCATCTGTTGTGGCCCAGAATGCCTCCACATTTCTCACATCCTACTGGCGCTACAATACCATTACAGAAGGGGACATGCGCACCCTGTTGTGGTGTCCAATTCTATTTCATATGCATTATAGCAGGAGAGATGCTAACACCCATCTTTTTTTTTTTTTCTTTTAATTGGTTTTATGTTGAAGCATGATTCAAATATAGAAGCCTTTGCCCAACAGGGAACAAATCAGAGATCAGATTCCCTGTTGTTTAAGTCAGAGGCAGAAACGCTACAGGATCAGCATCACAAAGGAAGGGAGTCCAAATAAAAGCATCAGGAACACGATCATGGTAACTGCTGCATTCAGCCAGTCCATGAGGAAATGAAGAGGTTGGATAGCTGAAACAGCACTAAGAAAGGGTCTATGAAACGGTGCTGAAAACTGAAGTCATAATTTGGAGGTTTTCTGACGCTAGCAGTTAAGCTTTGTTTATGTTTTTTTTTTCCATTTATGCTTTTCCTATGCTTTAACACCTGCAGTATTTTCTTTCTCTGTTCTTCTCTGCTTCAATGAATGTATACCGTTCCCTCAACAAAATAACAGACAACTGCAAAAATCACATCCATTGCTACCACACCTACCCCCATCCCTGCATCTTGCCCTTCACGCAGATCCTGCAGGTGCTCTGACTTCTGCTCTCACCTTGTCAGCTTTTACAGGAATCCATTATTTGAGAAAAAAAAAGCTGCTCTCCCAGGTGACTTGCTTTGCCTGTTGCTCAGAGAATGGATCTGCCACCCTCACAAGAACCCCTCACCTCCTCAGACAGCACTGTCAAAAATCAGCAGCAATCCCCAAAAAGAGCAGTCTGCACAGAAGGGAACTCATCCATTCCTCAGGTATGCACAAGTTTACAGCTTATTTCCCATCCATGTTCAAAATCTTTACGTGCTCAAATGCTGGTGAGTTGGCTTTATTTTTATGTGGGCTAATTTAGTGCTATAGCAAACAAAGCTGCTAATTCTTGGAGTCAGACATAGGCTTGGCCCAGGAAGAATGTCAGAATATCGACCTTCTTTCTGTACATCAGAATCAGATATTTCAGCAGATTTGCCTTCGCAAGCAGGTATTATAAAGCTGCCCCAACAGAGTCATTGGCCACCTTTCAGTCCTGGCTAAGCTTAAACAGATGTTAATCTACTCCTGACCAGGAAAGAAAGACCAGTTCCAGGGAATGAGATCAAAGACAGTCTAAACGTATCGAGGATAATTCATTGCTTAGCAGGTAGAAGCTAGCAAAAAATTCTTTACCCTTAAATGATTAAAGTGCTGAGGAGATGGGGAAGATTTGTAACATGAGGAGACAGCAACCCAAGTCATCATCATGTGGAAACAGTTCTCAAACCTGTGGATATCAGAACTAAAAGTTTAGATTTGAAAGCCCCTGTCTAAAGGATAAGGGCCCCAGCAGATGAAATTCTAATCTTTCTAGGGGAAAATGATAATAGGAAGCTCTGTTTTTGAAAACCATCTCTGTTAAATGTTTGTGAAGGAAGCAAGGTGCGATGTGCACAGAAGACCACTCCTTGTGATCTGTGATGACAGTTCCCTGGGAGATCAGAAGCTGTGTCAGTGCTTCTCTGTGTAACGCTGCGCAGTGCCTTTGCTCCAGATTCCTCAGGCTACCCAGTTAAAAAAAAATATCTATGTACAGGAAAGCTTATACCCAGCAAGTGGCTCACACATTAGTACCCAAAAGAGTTGCACTGTTCCTCAGATTCCCGCATTTTCTCCACAAATACACCACTTCCTATACACAAATTCATCCAGTATTATTGTTTCCAAAAGTTTTTGTGCTGACTTCAACCAGCACCTCCTCAAATATAGATAGGGTGGGATTTAAAAAGGAAAAAAAAAAAAAAAAAAAGTAATAACCAGTTGGGACAGGAGCAAAGTTAAACCCCTCCAGTGGGCATTAGAAGATCCCAACCTTAGAACAGAATCCAAGCAGCTTTTGACAGCAAACTACTAGTAGCAACCTTTTACATCTTCTTTAGCTTCCTTTTTGGTCTGTTAAGTATTTGAGTGGGTTTTAACCATTCTTGACTTGTATATTGGTACATGTGTGTTACCATACATACCCTAGCATTCTCCTTAGGCTCACGAATTGAGCAGAGTTTCTGCAGCCTGCATTTCTGCTTAAAGTGTTGGCTATCTTTTGCTTATGTCTCATGAAAATGCAAGTCTTTTGCAAGGCTTAGCTTTTGCTGTACTCTCACTCCATCACTGTTGCCAATATATAAAGTTCCTTGGCACATCAGGGCAGGCAAACCGTTTCCTTGGATGGCTCATTTTTCCAAGCATGACGTGTCACAAAGCACCTCAAACTCCCTAAACCCCGCGTTCATTCCCAGCCAGTCAATATATTCTTATGCCCTTGTGTACAACCTTCAGGCTTTGAGAGGAAGAATTAACATTCATCAAATCAGTCCTTGGTGTTCCCAGCATACTGTACGGTCACACCTAAGGCCCCTGCTCCTTCAAACAGCCTCCTCATCTTTTTTTTTTTTTTCTTGGGGGTGGCATGGAGGTGGGGGAGAGAGGAGGAGAATATCACTTACTTACTTAATTCTCACCCTCAAAATAAACTTAAGTATTTGTGGAGGTAGCAAAACCCTATGCCGTCAGAATTGTGTCCTCCTCCTGCTGGAAACAGACACTCCCAACACTCACAACATCATTTTCCATTACTGTGCCAGGCAAACTGCCCCAGCCTGTGCTCTCTGAGTCTGAGAAAGCAGCAAGACTGGCTTGAGGCTATACATAATTCTTAACGCTCTCCTTTGAAGAATGATTTTAACTTCAAAGGGTGGTGTTTTGTTTTGTTTTGTTTTCTCATTTGGGTCTAAATGGCTCAGGGTGACACATATTTCTATTGGTCAGCTATACAGAAAGATTAGCTCTGCCAGACATTGCAGTACCTGGGTAGTGCCAATCAGAAATAATAATAATAATAATTACAGCTGCATGGGTAGTTTCTATCTCTATTAGGCTTCTTTGCCAGGCCACCTTTGCAAAGGCCATTACAACTTTGATTTGTGTCTATAACCCAGCTTTTTATGTATTAAAGAGAGAAACATCAGTATGAGTTTTCTTTGCTTCCTCAAAGCGCTGTGCTCATAGGCACCCAGGCACATACCAAAAGGAAACACGCCAGGCACTCAGCATCCCTCCCAGACCCTCCCTCACCACCCTCTTTATTGCCCAATTGAGCACGTTTACGCAGAGATGCCAGGGGAGAAGCGCCAGGCGCAGAGGATGGAAGCGGGGCGAGCTGGGCTGGCCTCAGGCTCCCCCCTGGGACCGGTGGCAGAGCCCCCGTGCCAGCACCAGCTGTCACACCTGCGCCATGGCACGGCCCCAGCGAGCAGCTCGGTGTGCTCGCCCCAAAACAGGAGCTCCGCGGGGCTTATTGTGTGCAATAGGAAGGGGATTTCCATTTGGAAGCAAAAAAGGGCTTTAGAGTTACAAGACCATTATGCTTCCTATTCTCCCAGCTTGTCACTGGCCTAGCTTCTTTCCTCTCTTCTTTCTTTTTTAATCTAGAAATATATTTGCTTTTTACAAATATATATATATGTATATTTATATATAAGCTAAGCATCAAAATTCTGTAAACTGTAATCACGTTTATGAAGGGCTTAACAGCTAGCACAAAAGAGCTCTCGAATGACAGTAAGAAAAGCACATATGTGACTGAAATGCTGTCTACAGAATTAGGACTCAAATCCTGGCACTTCTTAAAGCATGGTCACAAGAAAATTGCACGAGTGGCGCACAAGCATGGAAAGAATCCCTCCTCCAAGTCAGTAACAGAGTAGTCCACTGGCAGATGACTTGTAGATAAAAATAAAAAATAAAGGAGCTGAGCATTGTATAAAATAGCATTAAATGATTATTATGGTCATCTGTTAGAAGGCTGTTGGAAGAAAACACCCGCTTTGCAGAAGAAAGCCACACTCAAACGGGGCTTATACCCCTCAAGTGTGATTCATTTTTTTAAAGCATGCTCAGCCGCCCTTTCAGACATATTTCTTCTTTGCATTTCTGGCACCTTAGTCAATGAATCTGTTGTTGCAAATCTGATGGATAACGCTCCATCCTCTGTACAAACCATGCTCTACCTACAGATAAGAAGGCACTTTCACCATAAGGTCCAAATCACAATTTGGCTTTTCAACATTCCTAAAACATGAGTGTCCTACTTCCTTCTTCAACCCAATCCCAACTTCATAAATAATTGCGCCCAAGTTTCCACAATATGTACAAATAGAAATGTTGCTATTTAAAAGAAGGGAGGGAAATTATACACAGCATATCATTTTACAACGTCACCGGTCAGATATTAATAACAATTAGGATATGCAGAAATATTGAGCTTATGGACTAGTTTAATGAGGAAATCCATAACCTCCCCTAGCATATGCTCTAACCAGTGCAGGAATAAGGTATAAACTCCAAAAATTAAAAATCTACCTAAAGGCTGCCCATCCATACACACAGAGTGATTAGGCTGGGGGTTGGCAGCAACAGGCAGTTTTTTCTTAAAGACATCTACTGAGAACAGAGAAGCATGGAGATAATATGAAAGTTTCTTCTGGCATTCTTCAGGGCATTAATGCAAAAAATAGGGAATGATTAAACAATATTTTGGTTGGATGGGATGGCCATTTATTTCAGCAGTTCAGAGGACAAAATGTTACCTTGAGAAGCTACTTGCAGGAGTTTCAAAATTCAAGCACAAAAGAGGTTATCACCAGAGGATACAATACAATATTAGTTTAGCCTATGATCCAGTGTAGTGCTATTTTCTTTAAAAGCTTACACAATGCTATATTTTGTGCTGCCAGCAAAAAGTTCTAATAACATGTTTTTGGATTGGCAGTTCTTGCTCTTGGTGTTCATTTAAAATTTGCTCCTGTTTCAGAATTGGCATTTTCAAGATGACAAAGAAACAATGAACACTTTTGTATCGTGGCTCATCACATTTTGCTGTTCTGGATCATTTCTTTCTTTCTCGATTTGATTTTTCTTGGCTGCTCAGTCTTCAAACAGCTTATCTTTTAATTGTCACATTACGCATCACACAACAATATTACACTGTGGTGTTGCCCTTGAGCATTATTTTTTGAAGCCCTGTCAGAGGGATTGACCTTCCTCTCTCTTGCCTTGAGTCAATGGTTTGTCACTGAAGTCTACACTGAGCCTTTCCTCTTTACATAGTTTTCCATCCCTGCATTTTGTCCCTGAAGGCTGCCAAAAGTCAACAGAACGTCCCCCTTACTGATGGTGCTACAGGTCAATATATCCAGGTACATACCACATAATTGCACTCCCACGCAAACAAAAGGTGTTTTATCCCAGTGCAGGGTTTTTACAAAACTGTGTAGTTACCAATACTTCATTTTACTTTACAGCTACTGTGACAATTCCTCCCAAGAAAAATAAGCATGAAGGCTCAGTTTTACCCTTCATCAGTTCAGAACCAATTGTTTTAAGAACTCCATTTGGATTTTTTTTTTTTAAGGACACGTACCTATGGACCAGATTTTTGTTATTTCTTTGCTATTGGGATTTCTCCTCCCTACTGACTCGATATGCTCACCTCTGGACAAATAACAGCACAGGCCTGGGACTATTATTTAATTGCAGCTACAAAACACCATAATTTTAATTCTATTATTCCCCTTCTGCAAAGTCATGTCAAAATTGTTTTTAAACAGTGATACACTCAGGCAGCCTAACTCCTGAGAAGATGAACATTGGCTATTTTAACCATGAAACTTTTCTAAGTTTTAGCCACTAAGTATTTCAAACTAGAAAAATACAAAGAACAAACGATTGCACAGACATCTTTCTGGCCAATTCTGCACTGCCTTTGCCCATTTCAGCGAATCATCTCTGTTCAGATTATGGACAAGTTCAAAAGAAGCACTTGCTCAAATGCTATCCTGATCTTAAGTAATGTTAAGGCAGTTTTGATAAATCAGCAGCCTTGTGAAGATTTGAATTATCCCTACTTTTGCTCTTGTTTTTGAATGCAGAATACAAGGCCAGTAGTCGTTAGAAAACACTGCAAACTCTGTAGTAATGACGAGCAAGTACTGATAGGAGGAATTTACCTGCTGACAGTTTGGTCTGTCTAATGTACTCACATCTCATACATACAAAGCAGCTGAATCTGCCCATTTTAATTATTATTACACCACTGATTTAAAGACTTTTTATATTTTTGCGAGGAATTTGCATTTTCAAACTAAGCCTACTTCATGCCATCCCTTTGCCAGCACATGGACCACCACAGCAGTTCTTGGAAGCCTCTGTCCCTCACAGCAGGCTCAGCCTGCTCCAGGACTCCTGCACAGGTACATAAGAGCTTGCAAAACATGGCACTGAGTACTGCTGAGAAGATAGAATTATTCAAACTCGTGCATACACGTGCAATGATATGCTACTAGAGCGAATAGTTCTTTCTATTTAAAATGTTATTCCCTTCTCACATCACCTTGAAGGAGCAGTAGGATAATAGAGATATCTGCAAAGGTGAGCAAGAGTATCTTTACAGATCTTCTTGTCCAACAGTAATTTACTGCCTTTACATCCTATCCTGATGGCCAGTTGCTTCCTTCATCACCACTGTGCTTTTTCCATTATGACAGAAAACGATGAAGCAAGAGGAAAAGACCTGCAATCACAAAGCAGCCCAGCAATAGCCCAGCTAATAACATGAAATAAAACGCATTGTGCTTCCCTGCTCCTGGGAGAGACAATGATGAAGCACAAACCCAGCTCTCATCATTCAGTAGTCTGGCTTAAGGAAAAAAAAAAAAAAAAAAAAAGAAAAAAAAAAAAGATAGTACATGATTGCTGAAGAAAAAGATTTTGGACTATGTCAAGGCGATTGTTCTATTTTCGGTATTACATAACCAACCATTTTTGAGTCTGTCTTTGTAGCCCCACCTGTGAAGTCATCAGACCTGAAAAAGCAAAGGGATACTACAGCATTTGACAATACCGCACATTCTCAGTGAGCAGTAACAGCCATTGTGTTCCAGAAGGCACATACTAGTTCAGTTTTGCACATGGATTATTCCCTCCAGTAACTCATAACCAAACCTCTGCCTATGGAGTTTTCTATACTCCAAGAACTCCACTGATGGTTGCAATGTGGGAAGGTAGTTGCTCTCTTCTATTTACGTATTTGCTACAAAACTGCCCAAAACAGAAACAGCTTTACTGTTTAGTCGTTTTGTTTGTTTCTTTTTTTCCCCAAATGTTAAATTGTTAGAAATATATTCCATTAAAATAACGTCTTTATGGTCAACTTCCCAATCTTTCAGTAAAAAAAAAGTTCTTTTGTCACGCAGATTTTGACCATTTTTTCCCAAAACAAAAAGAAGTATTTATCACTTTCAACACAGACCAAAAGGAAAAAATAATAATAATAATAAAAATAAATATAAAATATAGGTTTTGAAAAGCTCCAACTTTCAACAATTTATTTCCCCTTGTCATCTTCACTCATAATGGCTGGATTTTGTAATTCAAACTTTTGTTTATTCCTTAAGCAGGCTGACTGCTTGGGGAAATATATGAGAGCACCAAAACCAGCCTACAAAGCCCGACAGCCTGCCACAGCTCCCCCCGACAAAACGCTAACCAACGCGAGGAGCAATGCTATGAGACGCCAAGTGACGGGCACCAGCGCGAGATAAGGGCACGCAGCACCCGGCAGGGTCAGCAGCCCAAAAAGCTCTTTGTATGCAGGTGTGCAGAGCCTTCTGCAACAGCAGGCAGCACGTGACAGAAAACTTTTAGTCACACATGATTTGCGTACTGATGTAAGGCACTAATTGCCACTTTCGGGGAATGGCTCAGCTCTCCTCCACCCAACCCACGCCACACGATTTCTGGGCTTTTGGAGGAAGTGGCGACTTTTCTGTCTCTGTTACTCTCTTCAAGCACTCCAGCTGAACAAAATACCCTCAGGATTACCGTCAGAGAGAAGAGATCTAAGTCTGTTATGCCAAAGACATTATCAGACTTCCCTGCCTTTTGTTCCTATGATTTTATAATTAAGCAAACAGCATTTGTTGAGAATATTGCAAAGTATAGGGTACAAGCTGAGGAGGCATATTATCAAACAATATTCTTTCCTTTTCTTCAGATCTTCAGGTTATTTTCTTCTGTCTTAACTACATAATATTTCATTTTATTTTTTTTTGTGCTATTTGTGTTATCTCTACCTCAGTGTGCAGAGACTCTATGTTCTTTGCTACTTTATAGAGGAGCTCTTTGAAAATAAGCAAAAGAATAAGTCAGTTTATGAGATCCAGAAATGTATTAACCCCTGAAATTGTAGCTTCCCACATTACTGCAGGTCCACATTTCTTAGCAGCATTTTCACTTTTATCAGGATTTCTTCAGAGTACAACAGATGTTGCATACCCCCAGGCTCACAAGCAGTCGAGGAAAGATCTGCCATTATAGAAATATCCAAATGTTAGATTTTAATAAATACACTGTGTCATGCAGCTTTAGACCTAATACAGAGACACACATAACATATCAGTATTAGAGGCACATGCTAATTATATAACTACATTACAATAATGCATTTATTCCCTGATTTATTCAAACTCTATGCAATGAGCTTAATTATAAACACAGACAAATTAATAAAGGCATAATAATCTTCTGCTCCCTTCACAAACGGCCAGCACCTACTTCAGTGGCTTTCCAGACAGGGATGGATTATCTTTTTTAAATCACCGTGTACCATAATTTGGAAGGAAATAACCACCTCTGTCATGTTTACACCTATCCAGCATACAGAAGTTGATGATTAATGTGTAAAATATTTCCCACAATGAAAGAATCCAATTCTTCCACATACTTTGATTTACTCTCTCTTATTATTATGCTGTAGTTTGATAAAGGACATTGTACCTGTCAATCAGGCCTGGTCTTAATCTTCATAACAAACCCAGCTCCTGAAATACTCAGGCTTCACACAAGCCATTAGTATTTGTATATAGGCACATTACCAGCTGCTGCAGAAATAAAGCCGCTTCTTGCAGCCAGGTTACCCTTTTAAAAAGCCCCAGTCTTTTCTCTTACAGGGAGAAATATAATCAAGACAAGGGACTGGAATCCATCTTGCAAAGTAATATTAATTGTATAACTTTATGACAGCAGCTTTATTTCCTGTCAGTTCCCAACAGAGTGGTCACAAGGTGCTTGCTCTCCAAATCAGTCCAGCTGATTTTTTCCCCACAAGGTTTTCCAATATGACCAAGAAGAGGGACGCTCCTCTGCTCAGTGCCACCGAGCTGGATCTTTGGTCTTCAGCTGGAAATGCAGATTCCAGTCACCTTCTCCAGGGTAATGTGCTCCAGGTCTCCCAGTCCCTCTTTTGGATCTGCTCCATTTTTTATGTATAATTAACTAGGCACTGGGGCAGCCAAAGGCTCTGCAGGGCGATGGGCAGGGCCCTGGCAAAGTTCCCAGTCAAGGACACGCTAGACAGGAGGATACAGGGGGAAAGTCAGCTCCCAGGTCATGCCTGCAGATCAGGAGGGTAACTACTGTGTACACCTCATCTTGCACCCGATCACACATTCATCCTTCCCTAAAACCAGCAAGAATGCATAGCACAGCCCCTCCGCCCCCAGCACGGCGTGGCCAAGCACTGGGCACTCACTGCAGCTCCTAAACCTCCACCACCCCATCTTCTTCCCGTCCTCCATGCCTCCTCAATTAATTCTGTCTTGGGCTCTCTTGGCAAAGCGATGCAGATGCCTTGCTTTTCTCACGGCTCACCTTCTACACTCAGCTGCGAGGGAAAAGCAGCACAAGCGGTGAGCAGCAGGAAAGCTCCGGCCTTGCGAGGCTTGAGAGCAGCCAGTGCAGACTAGAGCTTACAAGCCAAATTCAGTGTGAATATTACCATCTACTTGGCTATGGCATTTGTCTAAATAGCAATTAATAACAACAAAATACAATTTTAACTCTAATGTGAATATTTATAAAAGGACTTGTTGAATGGGGACAGCTGGCAAGAAGCTCACGGCGCTCTAGTAGCCACTGCACAACCCCTCCGTCTGAGCAGCAGCATCTATTCCCTGCAGTTTGTTGCTTGAAATGGGATAAATGACAGAAAATCTCTTGACTCACAACACTTAGGAGCCACAGTACAAAGCAATGTTTGTTTTGAAAATAAGATTACAACATATACAGTGATTCATAAATATTTGCATGTTATAATTGTTTCTACAAGTGAATTGGCAAGTCAAACCACACAGGAATGTGATTCTCCCCCTGCGAGGAGCGTGAGCTGCAGAATTTTAACTAGTTTCATTCTTAGCGTCTGGGAGCCCTGGTCACTTCTCCCCTCTCTCAGAGCTCTTTCTTTGTGACATGCAAGGGAAAAAATTACTAATTTTTCCCCTGCCTGTCTTCTTACTTGGAGCTGCGTGCATTAGCTGGGAGAGGCAGCTGTTCCCAAAAAGCAATAAGAATGGCAGGAGTAAGGCAACGGTCCATTTGAAAATAGACGTGATGTTTCATTCAGACTCCTGCAGTTTCTCCCTTGTACCATCTAAGTGTCTATACTTAAGGCTATGCTGCCACAAAGAGGCAAAGTGCTCTGGTCTTGCTGCACACAGAAATCCACCCACTGAATTCCAGACAGGACAACCAGTCTGACAAATACTGTTTACAGGGATATAAAAGAAGCCCCTGGTAATACCGGCGGAAACTAGAAGATGATTAATTAGCCTATGACACCAGGATAATGCACGCCCTCATGGGTGCTTCTCCTGAACTCCAGGTATCAGGAGTCCCAGTCCCAGATGTTCTCCCCATCCTGCCAGACCTGCAGATATTGAAAACTGGAAATCCCTCCCCAGCTGTGGAATGGCAAATCAAGAGTACGCAGAGAAATTACTGAGTCACTTCTCTCTCTTTCCTCATACACAATGGAAAGCCAGGGAGGGACCTTCAAAAGGCAAAAATAAAATAATCCAAGTCACAGAAAAATTACCAGACCACAGCACAAAAATGAGGTGGTCAGTCTGACAGTGCACAAAGCATTGATAGAATTGCATAGAGGAAAAAATAATATCTAGGGCTGGAGCTTGTGGCCAGACCCCACAAGACAGTCCTCTGTTGTGCCTTATAGATGCCCTACACAGCAGCAAGGATCCTTTCCCAGGTCTCCAGCACAAGGGCTGTCTCTCCTAGGAGAAGCAGAAAATGGTACACACAGAATTTTGTTTCAGAGTAATCACTGTCAAACCCTCCTCTACTCCTTTCCACGTACTCCTCCACCGAGGCAGACCTGTATCCAGGCTTTGAGGTGTTGTTCTTTTTCTGCACAAAGTTGGAATCAGAAAGGGGAGTTCAGGCAAGGAAACATGCGGCAGAGCTTGGTGCTGCAAACACATCACCCTGCCGGCCTCTCAGCACCACCAAAGGGAAAGCACTGTCTTCAGGACAAGAGTGCTTGTCAAGTAAACCATGCTGCAGGGAGAGAAGACTGGCATATCTAAAATTGAAGGGAAAATAAACACATTTACAAATATTACAAAGAAGTTACCTGCATTTACCTGCCACAAAACAAGTCTCCCTTTACTGAAATGATGATCAGCATACAAGGAAGACCAAATGTGCACCTACACCTGAATTTCAAGCATAGTCAGATCAAGTACACATGCTTAAACAGACCGCAGCAGAGCTTTACTTCTCCATTTTGGACACTCATTCCCTTCCCTCCTTTGCCTGTGTACCTGGCAAGCTCCCTGAGATGTCTCCCAAATTCCAGCAAGTATACCAATTTCAGATCATTTGAATGAGGCTGTTGCTAAGCAACACCTTTCCTCTCTCTCATTCTCTCTCTTTCTTCTATTTTTTGGGGGGTTCAATTATACTTAAAAAATCCAGGATGTGCTGGATGTGAGCATAGACAGAAAATGTTGCTTCAAGTTTTGCTAATGCTACCACAGTCTGTAATAAAAAAAGTTAGGGTTCACAATTTTCAAGTTTTACCAAAACAATGCCTAAAAGAAGCCCAAGTCTGTAGGAGACTAATCTGTACAATTTTATTTCCTATATTCTTCTCAGTCTTCACATTAAAACCAAGTTTGTTATTCATAGATTATAACTGACTCTTATCTACAGTCCATCCTGTACCTTGAGCCTCCAATGCCAATCAGCTTCCTTCCCACATAGACTTCTGCTCATGTGTGTGTGAAGGTTTAAGGGCCCTTCTCCCTTACTGAGTCAGTGTAAATATGTGAAATCAAGAATTCACACAAGACCTGACCCAAAGCATGCAATACTAGTAAGGGATTTTCCTTTAATTTTAACAGATTTTGGATCAGACCCTAAGAAAAGTCAGGCAATTTAGAAATTTCCTTGCAGACATTGCACGTAAGATTCTGAAGCAGTTTCTGTAAAGCGGCTCATTAATTTAAAAGGGTGGTGGATCCCCAAGGGGAAGGCCCACTTCAACAGGAAGGGTCTGATGTCACGACGGGATTTCATTAGTGTACCGGCTAGAAAAGATGCTAAAATAAAATGTAAATAACTAACTAATTATGCATGCACTACAAAATGGAGTGCCTCCAAAGTAATTAGGAATGTCCATAGATGGCAGGCAGAACTGTAAGCTCAGCACGGAGGGTTCGCGCTCGCCAGCTCTGACAACCAAGCGATAGCTGAGAGTTTCTCGGCTGCAGTGGGGCAAAAGAGACAGTGCTTCCTGAGTGTGTCAACTGCGACTACATTTAAATTAATAAAATTACCAGGGACTGAACCGTTGCCAAACCAAGACATTCCGTGTTTGTCCTCATCTGTCAGAGATCCACCTTAAGCAAGGCTTGAAATCAAACATTAGCAGAGAGATAAAACTAGACTTTTTTTTTTTTTTTTTTTTAACAGAACTGAACCTCAGTAAAGACAAATATAGCTCCGTATATTGCCAGTGAAAAGAGTGGGAGCTAAGAGAGAGGATGAATGTAGTGACATGTCAGGAACCAAGATGTTTCGCCTTCCCTTCACCAACCAAACTTCTCTTATTTTTGGGCCATTATTCTACCTGTAAAACCAAGGGATTCAATGTAAACACTTCATTATTCTCCTTGTTAGACCTTTTTAATCTTTGGCACAAAAAGATGTCGTTCGGAAATTATTTTCATTCTACAGAAAGTAATATCCTTGCTAAAAGATGTAGGAAACTTTCTTTGTAGAGAACACAATTATGCAGAATGGCACAAATTTTGCTGTCGTTTGTAATCCTAAAACTCCTGTGGAGCTATTGAAGCATGGGCATTTCAGAGAGGAATCTATTTTAACTCATATACTCTCCACTTTCTTTACAGCAAGATCTGTCTCTTCCCACTCAATTCTTCTGCTAAAACATCACTTCTCTCCTGCAACTTAAGTGAGCCCAGTTCTGTCACAGTGGTGCAATGCTCAGCACCTGTGCCGGAGGGTTTGTAGCTGAGGCCAGGTCACACCTGCAGGAGAATTGCCAGCAGCCAACACAAACAGTACGGGACCCCTCAGTCTGTTTCCCTTCCTCAGACTTCCCTCCATTTTGATTTAACAGTTGGTATTTGGGTAAGAGACTCTCATGTCTCTATTTTTCTCAGCTTGGTGTTGCAGGTGCTACAGCTATACACGTAACATTTTTCTTGTTATAATAAAAGAAGAAATGGCCCTCCGTTTTGAGGTTCTGCATGGCTCACAGGATAGGCACCCAAGCCATGGCGTTTCCTCCTATTGATCAGCTCACTCTTTGCAGCATGCAGTATCTATCTAGTGGGAGGCATCCCTCCCCAAGGCAGGGGGTGAAGGAATTAGATCATCTTTAAGCTCCCTTCTAACCCAAACCATTCTATGATTTTATTATTGCGTTTACCATATCCATGCATAACTTCCTCTACTCCTCCCAGCACGTATCTGAAAATGTTGCTAACTAGGAAAGTCAAATTCCTGCTCCTTTCTTATTTTCAGAGTTATTTAAAGCCTTCGTATTACAAGACACATTCAAGCTCAGCCAGTAACAATTCTATGCCGCTCTGTGTGTGTATAATTCCTTAAAAGCTGCAGGTCTCTTCTGTTCAAACCACAGTGGATTAGAAACCCCTGGCCACCAGCTTCCCACGTATGATGCGTTCGCCCCTCCTGCACCTCGCGAGGGGGCTGCTCCACACTGCTGCTGGCAGCACAGCAGCCCAAAGCCCGGCTCCGGGGCAGCACCCAGCCAGCCCCACCGCCACCCCTGCCCAACGAGAGCTGCTCGCAGCATGCATCACAGCAGCCTGCGTGTTTGAAAGGGTCATGCTAAAGTATAAGCTGCTCGTACTGTGTGATTTTAATTCCTGTATTCCTTCTATTCCTGTAGTAGGGTTTTTGGTGTGTGCTCCCGGAAAGAGCCCTGCAGTTCCCCCTCTCACTCCTCACGCTCCCCCACCAGCATTGTCTCTCAGGCCAACGTGACCAGCTCATTAATAACTAAGCTAAAAAAAAAGATAAGTAAATCTGGGACAAAATAAACGCACTTTCCTATCAAGGAAAGCGATTACAGCCTGGAAGAACAGCGCCTTCTGGTAAAAAGATCCCAAGATCATCATCAGCTCGGTTGCAATTCCTGCGCAGTTCGTTTTACAGCCGGGCTGACGTTTACGGGGGTACTCTCACACTTCTTTTATTTTCTCCCCAGGTGAGACGAGGCCGCACGGCCCCAGCAGTCAGGCCTGGCCCCTGGGCCCAGCGTGCAGGCGGGGGCCGGGGCCTGTGCTGGACACCCCAGTCTCACCATAACTAACGTATGGGCCCAGCTTGTGGCAGTTGCTATGGCGACAGCCTTTATTTTCCAAGGCAGAGTGCACAGATGTGTACAGCCCACCAACTTGTTCATTGTCGATTATTGCCTTCTCACGGGTTCAATAACTCGCCGAGGCTCCTTTCCAGAAGTTGTTGGAAGTGTTATTAAACACACATGCTCTTTTTGGGGTGCTGTAACGACAGCCGGGCCCAGAAGGGCTTGGAAGGCAGCATCAGGGAGCAAAAGGGAAGAGGGGGGGATCGAGCAGGGACAGGCACGGTGCTCCTTCCCCTGGCACTGCAGCATGTCCCACGGGAATAAAGGAAACCAGCTCCAGAAGGGATTTTGCAGAAAGTCCTCTGTAGAAAAATGTATTGTGGAAATAGAATTTCAGTTTAAACAGGCTGTGAATGTGCAACTGATCGATCGATTACAGCAGGTTTCACTGGAGCCACTAGTGTAAGTGCTTAAAAGCCATAAGCTTTCTCAATAGCGTGTAATTTTTAAAAACACCTGTAAGTTTTAAAGTGTTCCTAGTTTGAAGCTGTGAAGTGAGAACGGAGCACGAACAAAGTGATAATGATAAGTAAATAAAAATAAATGCTCTTTACAAAGTTTTAGAAATGAAAAATAAACACTTTAATAATGCAGGAGTAAGCTGTGTACCCTTTCATAACAGTAATAAATAGAAGTTACAAATCATAGGTGCACAAAATGTAGTTACTAAAAAAATTAATCAGTGTATTTACAATCAATTACTACTTTGCTTGACTAAACCCTCCAGAAATAACCACTGAATTATTACACTAGAAATCTTACGCTGTGTTGAAGTGCAGGGGTGCACATTGGATTCTGAGAAGACTACAGATCCGAAGGAGAAAATGCAAATTTCTCTGGAAAGTGCTTGTTGTACGAGCACAGTATTTACAACTCTGTATATGTCATCTTCAGCATTTTTTTTCCTCCTTTTTCCTTTTTTTTTTTTTTTTTTTTTTTTAGAAAATAAAGCAGAGGGAGAGCTGCTTCTGGTTTACAGGCTACAAGACGGAATTTGAAACATGCCATATTTTGTGTGGTCTAGCAAGATACTACAGGTTCAGGGAGCATACTATTTGCAACTGTTTTCCTGGATAATAACACCATTTGAAAGTCTTTTAGAACCAAGTCATATAGAAGGTTTATAATCCAAATGTATAAATACTCAAATAACTTTGTGCTAAAGCAGGTAAGAAAGGCTAGAAGGAAAATAGATAACGAGAAATCGTGTCTGGGTGGGGAAAAAAAAAAAAAAAAAGAAGAAGAAAAAAAAAAAGAGAGAGATGCTGCTGCTGCTGCTTTCCTAATGCAGTGAGGTGGTTTGTGAAGACTTTTACATTCCTGGAAGATAATGTTAAATTATAACCATACCTTATCCATTGAAATCATTAACAAGATGATTTAAGTTATCTCCTGCTGAGGACTTGATCTGGGAGAAGGAATACACAGGAATGAAGATACTTCACTGCTTGCTATATTCTGAAAGTATTACTTAAATTACATTCAAGTCATCAGATAATTATGAACTTTCTTTTCCTTTATATTTATATGGAATATTTATTGAATTGCACAGTGTGCTTTTACAATAAAGTGCTTTTTACATTGGTTTCTTTGTTCATCCAAAATAAAACTGACAGTTATCTTTTTATAAGCTATTCTGAGAACATTTTCTCTTCTTTGAAACTGATTGATGCACTACTTTAAATGTTCCTGCAAATATCGTTTCAATTCAAGTTTCTGCATAATGTAATAAGAAGATAAAAGAATTCTATACTTCAACAAGAGACATTACAAAGCAACTAGAGACATTATCAAGGGCATTAACAAGCTCCTAATAGCAATAAAACCTTTTAACTGTCTGATGTAGAACATGCCCCCACCAAAGCACCACATATTATGGTAATTGGCTCCAATTTCTGAATCTTTCATTGTAAAGTTACGAAGAGTTAGGTAGAATGGAAAAGTGAACCCTGAATCCACAGTTTAGTTGCTTATCCTTCATTATTATTATTATTGGTATTTTCTTTATAATACACAGAAGCAACATAAGGCCCAGAAGTAGCAGCCTGTTATATTCTGTTCTGAGGTTGCTGATTCTTTATTATTCTCGTTTCTCAATATTTAAACATAGAGTTTTTTAGCCCTTCTAGCAGCTATCATTTAAACAGATTATTACGATGTGTGAATGTCATATTCCAGTCACTTCATATGTTCATTCATTGGAACACTAGAAGATCTGAAAATGAAATGAAACTTGACTTCAAGGCTCTAATTTACCTTATGAAATAAAATGGGTACGTTGCTTAGGGTGTTGTTTTTTTTTCCAGTTTCCCCTCTCAAAAATATACAACTCAAACCTTATCCAGTGTCCCATGAAAAGAAATACAAAATTCAATAAATTATAAAAATAAAAACAGAATCTGCAGCAGAAAAGTGGAGAACTGACATGAGGCTCTCTAGTGATTAACCTGCAGTTTAAAGCCATATGTCCTGCTGACATGTCTATCGTACCACGCGATCCTTCACAGGCTGGCAACCTGTTTACTTGAGAAGGGCAATCCTATTGGTATCTAGAATCATGCTCTGAAAAAGAAGCTGTCATTTCATGTCTCCGAAACAATCCTGACTTAATGTACAAGATGCCAAGAAACAAAGTACAGCAAAAAAAAAATTCCAAGGAGAAAAAATGAAGAAAAAAGCTATTTAAAATTTGTAATGTTTCCAGCCCAAAGCTTGGTGTTCAGACAACACAAAACCTGTCAGGCGCAATCTGCATTAAAATGGTTGGGTTTGGTGCACATGTGCAAGGTTTACAGAAGAAACACACACTAGAAACAAATAAGGATAATTGGACCACCACCTTTTCTTCCACACAAGAAGGAGGAACTACTTCATTTCTGAAGTTCTTGCTCTTTGCATGGAAGGTAATCACTTGGACTTCACTAAGACCGTAAAAACACAGCATGCAATTTCTGTCTGCTCTGAAGAAAAAAAAAAAAAAAAATAGTTCCACTGTTTCCTGTATTATTTAATGGCAAGATCCTTTCATTACAGTATAAATTAAAGTAATCCTTTATTGTTGCTATTATCAAAGACTGTTTTAATTAGGCTCACTTAAGGGTTTGTTAAGGCTTTTTGACAACAGAGTGCACAATTATTGTACAGTTACCAACATGCTTCCAGCCCAACTAACATTCCTTAAGCCTACTCAGAAATAAAACAAAACCAGGACAAGTAAACTAACTCATTTTCCCCTCAAAATAAAAAAATAAAATCTTGGAGCATGCTCTTCCCACTGCAACTATTGTAAAAGTTTGTGGAAAAGACAGACCTGAGGAGAAACAGAAGAAACCTACAGTGACACCAAATATGTTGGTGAAACATTTTATCAAAACATTGTAATTACCATGACTTCACCTTCATGAAATATAAAATGGCATTTTTGCATGACACCCGATTTTCTTTATAATATTACACTAAAATCTGTATAGCCTTGCCTTTTGCTTTTTCTGATCTTCTCTATCTCTCTGGTGTTAACTCATTAACTATCAGCAGTGGGATATTAACCTTGTGAAAACAAAGATGGCATCACTCAATGACAAATTACCTCACAAGTGTCTGAATCAAAGCCTACTGTCTGTCATGGCTCAACGATTCGAACGGTCGCATTGCTAAAGATATTTTTAGGGCATTTTAGAAGATTTTCATGGTTGAAGAAATAACTTTTCAAGACCGTATTTTACAGGAAACAAACAGAAGCCAACAACCTTAGAGGACGAGAAGGGAAACAGGAATCACAACACTTTTTTTAATGTACGTTCACGATACAAACCTCACCAACACTGCCTTAGGAAGGGGAGGCACCTGAGCTATCCCCTGTAGACACATTACCATTAGATTATGGCTGAGTTACATTCAAGCCCTTCCAATAAGCAAGCAGGTTTGGACTGCAAGCTTAAACTGTTGTATTAACGTATTTGAGAAAATAAAAAAATAAAATTAAAAAAAATAAATAAAATACCCCGGGGTGAAGGGGAGGGAGTGCAATTGCGCCCGCATGACCCTCGCCAGCGAGGGATCAGCGGAGCCCCGTAGCAGGAGCCCGGCAATGGGGCCCGGCAATGGGGCCCGGCAATGGGGCCGTGCGCGGGGAGCTGCTGCCGCCGCCCGGCCCGGGCAGGGCCCGGCACGGTCCACGAGCAGCCCCTAGCGGAGCCCGGGAAGGTTTTGTCTGAGTCCCTGATTTCGGCCGGCGGGCAGCCCGGCGGCAACGGCCCCGTCAGGTTCTTGGTGTTAGCGGCCTGCCTCCACGCCCGCTGTCCGTGCTGGAGCTTCCCTCCCCCCTCCTACGCCTACCCGATTTTTCTTCCACTTTGGGCACTCTGAGAGAAAATAATAAGCCAGTCATGCTCAAAAATGTCAGTTCATCTAAATAAAGCGTTTTAACATAACTGTGGTACACATGAACAGAAATCCTAATAAAAACTTCCTTGAATCCTGGTCACAAAGGCATCTGTGCCATTTGGGGTGCAGTGGGGCATTTCACAGGCAATGACCCCCTTGCCTAACAAAGACACCACCAGAGCTGCAGCTTGCCAGGCTCCAGGGAGTCACAGGGAATCAAGGGCAAAGCCACCGTGGGGCCCAGGCAGCCTGACCCCTGCACCCAGTGGGACAGCAGCCACTGCTGTGCCACGGCCTGGGCCCCCGCCAGGCCTGCTGCACTCTGCCAGCCTGAGGTGGTTGTCCCACCCTCAGGACAATGGCAGCCACGGCATGCTATCTGGTTACAAAAGTCAGTCTGATTATGATTTCGAGAGAGAGCAAAATCAAGTAAACCACTAGAATACGGATGAAAAGCTCCTCTGGAAGTTCCTACTAGACATCACTTTATTTGAACAAAAACATTCCAAGGTGTGGGCACAGAATTCACAGGCATGGTACAGCAATGGGGCAGGGCTGCTGCTAAGCCCCAGCACCTGGTGCCTCCACACACACCCTCCTACATCCTCATAATCCCAGAACATGGGGCTCTGGCCCCCGCTGGGACCCCCGCCTCACTCAGCAGCGTGGGCCACCTCAGAGCAGCTGTGGTGGCCCCTTGGGCCTACTGTCCTGTAGCAGCCTCCTGACAAGGGGGAACCAACACTGTCTTCTCGCAACCTGCCTCCTCTCCGCAGGCAGAGACGGATGCGGTTGCTAATTAGACACATCCCTGGGTCAGGACATCTGGGACATGGTAACCAGCTGTGTGAGCTGCTTTACTGGCTAGAAGCATGAGGCAAACACATCAGCCCAAATCACAAACTCCAGCACAACACACAGCTCATGCCCACACCTCAGAAAATACTTTTTTTTGCTCATTCATGGAGCTCAGATGGCACCTGCAACTGAATTTTACAGCCATCTTCTCAGTTTTGTTTGTTTCTTCCCATTCAAAAAGTGTGCTCTGGCATTTCACAGAGTATTCTTGGAAGTCCAATATTTCAGTACAGCTGCATTGTGTTTAAGATGAATCCCAGGTTAGATAAACAAGTTTTTTAAAAATAAATGGACAAAATCAATCTTTCATTTAAAAACAATATATACATAAACCCTAGAAAACAAACAATGAGAAAGGGACTAACCTTTGAAATCCCCATCTGAAGCTACAAATCTCTCCAGTACTAGAAGCAAGTAGGACTGGGTTCTACCAAATAAAACCTCCTAAAAAATCCCACAGTGTTATTTTGAAGAATTAGCCCAGCAGAACAAATACAAATGGTTAAATATAATCTAAAAATATTGCACTGGGCAAACAGTTTCCTGGTCTAGGGAGCTCATAGAAAATCTGAAAGCTAAATGTTACGGTCTCAGCATGAAGGAGGGTATCCATCTCTGAATTTTTTAGCAATATATTTTTATCAACTCTTCCCCCCCCCCATAAGCTCCTTGGATAATTCAGGTTGGAAGGAACCAAGGGAACCCAATCTGTCCAGCCCCTGATTGTCTGGGTGGCCCTCCACTGAACTCACTCCACCTACGGACATCATTAATGACACGTTAGCTACTGCTGGGGCACACTGCTGGCTCATATGCAGCATGCTGTTTGCCAGACCCTAGGCACTTTTTCAGAGCATCTTACAGGTTCTCCTTAGACAGGAGAACCCCAGGGATTCCCCCTTCCTCAGGGCAGGGCTTAGCATTTGTCCTTACCAAATTTCATGAGGTCTCTGGCAGCCCCCTCCTCTATCCTGGCTACATCTCTCTGAAGAGCAGCCCAGCCCGCAAGCACATCAATTGGCATCCCTCCCCTGGATTGGTGACACCTGTTAACTTGATAAGCATGCACTCCACCAGGTCCATCCACTGATAGGGATGTCAAACAGGCCAGGTCCTAGGACAGACCCCTGCTTCTCACATGTGACAGGCAGAGTGCAACCCATCAAGCACAGCCCTCTGAGACCCATCACCCAACCAGGTTTGTATCCATCAAGTCATCCACCCATCCAGAACTTAATGTACTAATTTGAATACTTGATACCCTCCATCTTTTCCAAAGCTTTTTCTCCTGTACTGGTGTAACATAGAAAAGAATGTCAATGTAAGAACCTGCTTAAAATGCAGAATAAACACCCCCAATCACTGATCTTAAGTAGAATACTGTTTCTCACAGGAAAGAGTAGAAAAGTAAGAAAACCACATGAATGTCCTACATTTGACTGTAGCGACAAGCCTGTTTACATAGTTTGCAGCATTGCCTTATACCATGAGTGTCTCAGCAGTTTAAGGAGTTACTACACTATGTACCAGATGTTTTAATTCTTTACAGATCTCACTAGCAAATGAAAGCCACACCTCATTTCAATCACCTGCTTCAGTAAAGACAGGGAAATAGGTGAGCCCACCACCCACATGCATTTTTCTCTCACACTATTAATTTCCTTCTTTCCTGGGGAGTAGAATGGCTCTGACTGCGTGGGGCAGGCCTGTGCAGATTCCCTGACAGCCCTTCCCCTTTGGTGAGGGACTGCCACTTGAAATCATAGCACAGATCTGAGCCCACGCTGCTGGCCTACAGGCTCTCCCTGCTTTCCTCAGCACAGGAACAGCCGTCTCCCACACAGACCTTAGTTTTCTGCAGCCTTTCTAACCCCATCACTGATGCTTTCCTGAGTCACCACTGCTGTCAGCTCTCTGTCTTGCCATGTCAAGGGCCCCATCTCTCCAGTTTCTATTTCCATTTCCCTTCTTCCCTCCATTTTCAGTTCTAAAGGACACAAGCAGCCAAACCCAGACAAGCCAAAACATTTTTTTTCCACAGTCAGAGAGCTCCAGGTGAGCCTGGCCTGACTCTCGCCTGTGTCCTGCTGGGCTTCTGCTGCAGGTTGCCTCCAACACTTCATGAGGAACATTTTCCATTACATTTTTCATTTCCAACTCTCAACCTTTCTATCATATGATTTCAGGTTAAAACAGCAGGAATTTTGTACAGCTTATCTAGTTCAATATGATCTTTCTGTCAGCTGCTAGAAAAAGATTAGTAGACGTTAAAGCCAAAAGCCAAAATCCAGCTGTGATTCATCTCCAACTTCACCCTAGAAACTTAACCTCCTTCTGAATACCTGAGTTTTTCTATCTGAAACCAAAGCTTTGTACACATGAACAATAATTTGTAACCTTCACATTTACCACAACACGACTGCAACAAACATAACCAGATTTTCCTCGGTTATGCATGTTTTTTAGCGATTAACATAGTCCAACAGCTCAAAAAGAAAATACCATGTAGTTTCAGCTACTGAACGTGCATTTAGTGGCTACTCACCACCTTGCAAGGCTGCCAGCATTGCTTTTGTCACAGATAGGTAAAAGAAGATCATCAGAAGTCACGTAGGCTTACACAACCAGTGCACCCAGGCAAGGGATCTAACCACGTCCAACAGGGAAAAGAAGAAAATATAAACTTAGTGGGATATTCCCTCTGGACATCTCTGGCCTTAAAGATAAAGCCTTTGTATTCAATAAGAAAACAAATGCAGCAGAAAAAATACTTCACTGGTGCTTAAATAAAAGGAAAAGCATCTGACAGGAGGAGTCCTTCTCCAAACGGACAGTGTTTGGTGCTCCTGCTGGCACAGCTCTTCCAGGGGATCCAGGGCAAGCTTCTGCCCTAAACCTAACATGTAACACCTCTATAAAGATACATAATTTATACGTATTATTCTTGATTAGCTATAAGACAAATGTTATTTCTGCCACTTTAAAACTATTCCCACATTGAACAGTGTTTATATATCATTTCACAGAATTATATGTACTCTTTCCTGAGCTATATGTCCTGTATTAGTTTGTTTTGTATTTTTCGGATTCCCTGTGTTAGAGCAGCGGTTCCTAAGCTTGAGTCCACAGAGTGACAGCAATTGATCTAAAGGAAATATCCACAGATCTGCACAGCCTTTGTAATGTTCAACAAAGTTTTAAAAAGGAGGACACTTTAGTCCTCCCCATCACGTCCACCCTTGCCAAATACTGAGACTTCATAGTTGCCTATGGAAAGTCAAAGAACCTTGGGAGTCAACATCCATTTTCTATTCTAAAGAATAATGGTTTTATAATGCATTTTTCTGTATTAAAATGCAAGGAAATCTGGCTATAAAACCAATTAGGATAATTAAGAAATATAATAATAATAAAGATAATTAAGAAATTCACAAAAGTATGCATCTGTAGCAAAGTGTGCAGATTCAGGAATTTTGTGAATCCCAGACACTAACTCTCTTGATCCTCTAATTTACACTGACATCACATTACAATGACCTGTCTACGTCTGACATTAAGCATAATTTAATGCTTGTTAATCAACAATGAAACAAAGTGTAAGCCCTGCTTTTCTTATCTAATGCTTTTTCTCTCCTCTGCTGAGAGAGTTAGAGGATTTGTCTTGTCCTGTCTATCATCTTCTTTGGTAAACACCAATCACTGGAGTAAATCTGATAACTAGAATGACTTCTGACCTTTTGTTCATATTTTGTGTCATATATAAATATGTTGCTGGCAATATTTCTGGTGGCAAACTACTTGTTTTTTTTTATCCTATTAAATAGAAATGTATTATAGAGTAGAACATAAGGGAATTTCAAAGCATTATAAATATAGGATTAGGAAACTTGCCAGCAGTATCTATTGCTGACAGCTGACTTTATTAAAGTTCATCAGCATTAATTGCCTCATTGTTGAATGACTTTTGCATGTAATTATCACCAGTCTAAACACAGATTGCCTCAGGTACAGTATCTAATGTGATCATGTGTTCTGAATCCTATTAAAATAGCTGAGATGTAGCAGAGATTATTCTCTCCCTAACAGTAAGGAAGTGTAAGAAGCAACAGCAATAGGGAGAAATGATTTGGCTCAGCCTAAACAGTGTCAATTTCTCTGTATCTTTCCAAGATTTTCAACGATACTTTGGTGCCATAGATGCTGAAGCAAGACTTAGAGATGTCAATTCCATACCAGTGTCATTTATCTCAAGGACAAGTGAAAATTCCTGCGCCCCACTAGAAAGAAGATGCCCGAGGCATGATTGCTAAAATGGGCTTTAAACGTCATGCTATATTTTAATAGACAGAAAGATGGATACATCAATGTCTAAAATAATAATTCTTAGATTATATTTATCAGAACAAGGCAAGGCTAGAATTGTAATTTGAAGAAGCCAAAGCTCCAGTATTGTGAGCTAATACCCAAGGAGAGAAGACACAAAACCCTTTCTTTGAACTTCTATGCTGTTTTAAGATGTTTTCAAGATCTAAAGGGTCAACATCAAAGACAAAATTTCATACATTTTTACACCAACCTAAAATCTTTATACCATATTACTATCCTAGTCCTAAACCCTACTTTCTCAGTAAAAAATAAATAAATCAGTTACAGTTCCTTTTCCTCAATGTACCAGACCTTTTGAAACCCACTTTGCAAAATACGCTCTACTCTTTTGAATCCTTACATGCAATAGACACATTAAGGTTTTGAAATATGTGTATTATATATACAATTTTGCTCACAGATTTATATAAAGTTTCCAATTCAAAAAGGATCATCTCAAAAACCTTGACATAGTCTCAGGAATGAGTTGCTTGTCATAGTAAATTTTATTTATCAATGTCAAGTACCCACCATTCTCATATATACGCCTACCTTTGTGTATATGTACCTATGATCTAGCAGGGTTCAGCTGTGACTTTTAAGAGAAATTTATATTCGCGATTGTGTTTCAGCTATGGATTTAACAACAACTGAGTTCACAACTGTTACACAGTGTTTAAAAATACAGCATGAAAAGCTATTGAATAAAGACTATGTAGTCAATAAAAGATTTGACTATGGAACAGACATAGCTTCAGAAATTTTTGTAATATTTTTAAACACTAGTAAGCAGTTCTTGATTTGATATTTTGTGTTGCAAAGGGCTTTTGCAGTCCTCTTGGAAGAAAAGTAGCTGCAGACAAATGCTTGAATAAAGACAAGACTTGTCACATATTACCTTCCCTTACCCCTCCTCACTTTGCTTTTTCTCTCAAGTTTATTAGCATTAATAACTATAGAAGCACTGATGTAGCCTTTTAGGGTATTAGACTGAACCTGCAAATTAATGCATTGGTTCATCACAATTCATTAATCAAGCCTGTGTTGGATTTAACAGACAGCAGATTATTAAAGACACCAAATTACACAGATGAAAAAAACCAGCTCCCAGAGGGTCAGATGTAATGTGAATGGTTTTGCATAAAACCATAAACCTGCTATTAAATTAAAAACAGGCAAAAATTATGTCCGCTGCTTATCTAAAGTAATTTTTTTTAAAAGGGATGTTACGCTAATTTACTTCTTAACTGGTCCTGGTTACACAGCAAAGGACTAAAGGTTAACTGGAATGGCTCCTCTGATGCTTGGTTAAGCAACTTACACTAACATATCCTGACTGAGGTGAAGAAATTAATGAAATTACTACTGTAATTCATTACTAATGGAAAATTGTCAATGCTTTCAGCCAGCAGTTCACACAAATTTTCTGCAGACACGAAGACCTAGTACAGTGACTCATGCTCTTAGACTTGCTAGTCTTATTTCAAGTCCTAGCACCATTCATCACAGCCGAAGTCTATGCCATGCTATCTAGCAAAGTTTACCAACCTTTGATCTCAACAGTTGAGGTCTTTCTATGTCTGCGACACAGGTTGATGAAGGAAGAAAAAAATAACATGTAATTTTCAGCATCAATCCAAGGAATGTTAAAGTAAACAGAAAGGCAGAATTGCTGCAGCCAGCATCCATGGTATAACAAATATAGGAAAGATTGTAATTTGACAACTAATGCTACCAAATGTAAACAGTGTAAATAAGTATAAATATTTATATATCAATTACCAATGTAAAGGACATCTGTAATAAAGAATTAGTAAACAGCCTGAATAAGACTGGCCTGTTGTGTTACATAGTCCTCTTTTGCCTGGTTTCCCTTTTTATTTCACCAAATGGGATATCAAACTGAGATAGTATAGCAATGTCATTCATCCCTAAAGAGAGATTCATCTGTGACTACTCTCATCATCATCTACTTATGAGAATGTTATATTCAGTCACTTTGACATAAATAAAATATTAAATTTTATTTTACATATAACAAGAAACTCCTAATAGAAGCATTCTTTTATGATAATTTATAGGACACTGTTGTTTTATGGCTTGGGGGTTATTCTGGGAAGAAGCAAATAAAGAAAGTCTTTATGATCTTTCCATTGATTCGCTTTTTGTTTGTGAGCAAGAAAGATACTGCTTCTGATGGTCATAAATATCCAAGAGAAAAGAATTGTGCAGCACGGTTCTCAGTAGAGCAGCAGGGTTAAATCATGCAAACAAAAACTAAAGTTTAAGTATTGGTACGGTTTTTCCCAAGGGGAAGAGCAGAATTAAAAGAGATACGGAAATCTCTACCCATGCAGGAACCCAACAAAGCACACCCAAAGCTACTATGAGTGTCTTTTGTACATCCCACTATGTGAAATGGAAAGAAGATCTAGTACAACAAGAGTAACCGGCACAGTGAGTGCTTTTCATGGAAGAAGTCAGATCCTTCCCTCCCTGTGGGGCACTGCTGATGACATTCAGCTAGCCCGACCAGAAAGTCCCTGTACGTCACCCAAGTGATGTATGCGATGTCCTCAGGAGAAGACAGTGCAAGTGCACACCAAAAGGATGCAGACCAGGGAAGGGCCTCTCTGCAGACGTTGCCTGTTCCTTATACTCGGTCTAGCAGAATCTTGTCAGCTGCTCTCAGGGAACAAGTGCTAAGGCAGGCAGGATCCCGGTGGCCCCTGAATGGTATTTCTCAGGCTAAGCTTTTGTCAAGTTCAAAACTTAGCATTTCTCACAACTCGGTGAAGGGTACTACAAAAACTATTATTCAAACTTCAGCTAGCTCTGGTGTCACAGCACATCTGAGCCACAGCACGCAGTGAGAGCAAAGCAGTGGTCGGGAAGGTGTCTGTCATCTTCTCTTTGCAATTGTCACTCCTGTGGGCTCAAAAATTGGGTAAGGCAACCTAGAAAGCAATGGAAAGATGAGGTCTTTAGGGGCAAAGTATGTGTGGAATTTATTTAAGAGCCTTTGGTTATGTTATTTAATACATGAAAATGATTTACATTTCTAAGGTAATTCTCATTAAAGTCCTCTGAGCACCACCTTGTGTACACAAGTCCATGTCACTAGGCTATGAAGTACCACATCAAGCACGGTCCTTTTGGGGGTATCCCAAGACCCAGTCTCTACTTCAGACATAGGACTTGTGACATCTGATGATGCAATTTAGTAACTCTTCCATCAAGTTCTTACAACACTATTTGGAAACCTCTCTCTAGAGCTCAGTGAGATGGACTACACAGTCCCACTTCTCCACAGACATGAAGGCCTAGAACAGTGACTCCTGCTCCCGGTCTTTTTGCCAAATGTCCTGAAACACTTGGGGGTTAGGGGAGAAACTTAGCACACAGACGTAACACTGTGGTAATAGCTGGACTTTCCTACAGTACAAGCAGTTTTTATTTTGTAAGATACCGTAAAATATTTGTTGTATGTATTATATAGATATGCATATCGTAAGATATTATGAGGACTGGTTGAACAAAAAAGTACACTTTCCTAGCATTACAAAATTTTTCAAATTTCATGTTGTTTGTGTTCCTTAATTACATAAACTCTGCAAAGAATAGCATGCTTTAAATTTATTATGCAAATGCTCTTAATTTATGACAGATTGCTACTTCAAATATGAGTATTAAATCTCTATTAGATTCGTTGAGGTAATGCACTAATAAGCATTGCTAAGGTCTTAAATTCCTAAGTAGCAATAGTGTTTGTTGGATGCAAATAAGGATTACTTTAATTAAAATACGATCCTCAGCATCTCAAAAGATTTAATCCAAATCTTTACATAGGGCACATTCATTATCTATCTCCAGTTAATAAAAATACGACCTACTTTGGTTACATTTTAGAATTTAACGTTGATTACCATTTTGTTAATAGAAATAAGATGCTAAAGACTTTAAAGACAAGCCGAACGCAATTTTGCCAGCCTAATTAAAATACTATTTAATGGCCTCAGAAGGAGCTTTATATTTATTCATAACTGTAGAGGTAGACTTTGTAGAAATGTTTTTAAAGTATCAAATTAGACAACAGATTCCTAAAAGTACACCTAAAGATAACAGATGAGATTTGTAACCAATGAGCTTAAAATACAGCCTGAAGAGATCTGGCAAAGAACTAAACCCCACAGGGACATTTTCGAACAAGCGAGCTGTCCTGATAAACTCGACAAGACTACTCATTTCTGTGGGAGGTGGCCCATACCATGTGTCTTGGCAGAAGCAAGACTTAAATTAATCATAACACTCCAAACGGAGCGTCAAGTTACGGCTAAGTAGTAGTTTCCAAGGAGACACGATGCTTATCAAAATACTCTGATGCTCTGCAGCCTGCCAGGTCTAAGACAGTGTCTGAATGGGATGGTGCACTTCTTAGCAACATGCAGTTTATTCTGGATTAAATCAGGGATGTTGTAAGCTCAGTGAGAAGAAAATGTTTTGGGAGACCAGGGGGAGCATAACTGCCCACCACAAAGCTTCTCCTGTGCTTACCACTGCAGGGTTACATGGGGTAAATGGGGCAAAATGCAGCCTCCCTGTACATGCCATCTTCTCCATGCAGAATGTGGGATAAAAATGTGCATCCTATAAAAACAGCATTCCAGGATTCGTCCTTCAAACACCCACACAGGTGCCACTTACAGTATCCTAAAACCAAGTATTTATTTTTGAACTAAAGAATGTAAGATGATGGCTGAATCCAAAGTCTTGCCCATTCATTACACAACAAATACACCAGTATATAGTTTCTCTTGCTAGATTTAATTCAGATTGGTCACCTCTAGTTATTGAAAAAAAAAAAAAAAAAAAAAAAAAAACTTGCTCCTTTCAAGTGACACAATGTTTATGGCCTTCTACTACTACAAGTTCTTATCAACTCCTACATTGTAAACCTGAAAGCCTAAAAGTATGTGGGTGACTGATGCCACAAATCTCTCATGAGGGTGCTCCCCACAAGTGGAAATTCCCAGCTGAATTAGAGTCCGTACACACTGTTTCTTCTTGATCTCTATCAGGTAGAAGCCACCTGCTCAGAGGAGGGATCCAAGTTGTCAGTGGCCACAGCTGGGTTTATAGAGGTTGGGAGACCAAGTGGCAAGCTCAGGCAACCCAGCGTCACTCACAGCAGAGGCCAGGATAAGGACATGTGCAGCACTGAGGAATGCTCCCTGCACAGAAGATGACTGGCTGGAAACACGAGACACAGAGACAAACCGCACGCTCACACTTCAGCTCTGTGCCCGCTCGGTTAAGTGCAGCAGCCCCTAGCACCACACAGCCATGGGGACTGGCCGGCCCGGGGGGCTGCTGCCCTGGAGCAGGAGGGACACGGTGGTGTCTATGCTCTGCTTTTACACCTTGCGCTGTCTGGCACCCTCTGCTTGGTTTCCTCACACCGTTTTTGGCATCAGTTACTAGTCAAAGGCCTTATTCCTTCTCCCTCATTGGACTCTACTTCTTCTCTACTACACGACTCTTCACTGGGCCCTGTACCACTGAGCTTACTTCTTCCACTCCTTCTTCCGCTTCCTTACTTCTTACCACTCCTTCCTTCCCAGCTCCCAGGTACATTTGCATAAAACCAGCAGGCAATGGCATGCATTTCTGTCTCTTCCACGCTCAGTCCAACAGCAGCAGTCACTGCAAGCACCGCGTTGGCTCCCACCTGCCCAGGGGCAGCGGCTGCCCGCAGCCAGGGCAGCAGCACCTGCCGCAGCAGCACCCTGCCCTGCACGCACCTGTGGGCTTACCGCCTCGACCCCGAAAGCTGAGCTCTGCATGCAAGGAGTTAACTTTATTAGACAAGGAATTTTTTAAGCCTAAAAAAACTGATGACGTTAGAAAGCTCATTGTAAATTTTACATAAAGAGGTCTTGTCTCTTTATCATGTACATAAATGTCACCCACTGAAAGACTGTTGTCACGTCTCCCGTGAGTGCTGGATCTGTCTGTAACACAGCACATAAGATGCTTGTTCTTCTAGTAACCTGCACTTTTCAGCAATTATTAATTCTTTAAACATTTAAAATAGGCCTTTTCACTTGTGCTTTCACCTCTTCAGGTCACTGCAGCAATGTGAGCCTGTGTGGCTCATAGTGCCCCTTTCAGCATCCATTTTCAAAGACACATAAAGCACACAGACAAACCAAGAGTCAAAAGAGGACTCCTGAGGCTAAGATCTGTTTTTCCCCAAAACTCTTCCATATGTTAATATAACTCCCTTTTAGCAGGTTTCATGCATGAGACAAGGGACTCTAAAATATCCCTTATCTTGGGGAACGCACAATAGTCAGGATTTTTCCCCTTTCAACTCTCAGCTACTCCTCTTCATAAGAGCATAGGCTGGAAAGACAATAAGGAGAGTATTCCAGCAGATCTGCCCCTCTCTCTTCCTCTATTATTAAGAAAAAAATTAATAAATAAATAAAAATTACCTCTAAAATGGAGGCAGGCTTTTGTGAGATAAGCCACTCCTCCACATCATGTATTCCACCAAAGGGATTCATATTGGGCTCAGTATCTTCTAATGGTTTCATTAGATAATATTAAATTGCTTTTAGATAGGGAAAAAAAAAAAAAAAAAAAAAAGAATTTTCCTTGCACTGCACTAAATAATTTGTGTTTACATAGACTGCATGGACTGCATTCTGAAGGGGAGCAAACAATTACTGTTCCATTTATCTAAGTGACAGCATACGGCTTCTCACATACTGACAGCCGGTATCCCATACCGTTTGCATTTGGCTGTGTAGTTCACTCCTAACGTTTGATCATTTTCTTATACTAGGGAAACAGCTGTTTCAGAGGGAAAATGCAGAAGGGTTGCATTGCATAGCATGGAGCTCAGAAGGCCTTCCTGCCCTTACAGCAGCAAGGTGGCCCTTAGTGTCGGTGCTGGAACTGCCCTCATTCAGAAACAACCCCTGCAACAAGCAGGACAGTTAATGGGGTAAGGTCACCTGTAGCGTATGTGGGTGTTGGTCAGGTGTTCCTCTGCCAAACTCAATTTTCATGTAGCCTAAGACAGCTCTGATGCACACCTAACCCCTGTTCCTGTTGGATGGCCAGAGATGTCACTGCTGGGGACAGCTTGTGCCCCCTCTGTACGGATGGAAAGCATATCACAACCCCATCTCTTCCAGCCTTGGCTGCCAGAGCAGCTTTCTCCATCCTTGGGGCAGACAGACTAAAGCCATGTCTGTCTGGTGCTCCTTCAGACAGCATCTGTGGAGCAGCTGGGGTTTGGTCCCAGCAGAGTTCAGGCTCTTTTACATCCCAACAGGCCGTCGTAGGCTGTTCTCACTCTCGGGAGCTAACCACGTTTTTCCCCCTGACGTCAGTTCAGATCACAAGGCTTCTCCATCCTTCAGTCTATGTCCAAATCTCCTCTCTCTTCTTCAGAAACTCTCCGGGCAGAAGGTGCCACGGACTACTTTCACCACTGCCAGCTATTGTTCTCCAGGGAAAAGATACTTCACCACAGGATTTTGCTGCCACAAGGCAATCACCATGCAAGCCTTTCTAATTGCCCTCCTGTCTACCATGCGATACCAGAGGGATCACAAAACAAAATGTATCACATAAAGAACAGACACAAAAGGCTTCCAGTCATGAAAATGCTACAGCTGGGTCTGCTAAGCACTGTTACAACACACATTGCGGGGTTTTACCACACTGTGCAACAATTTTCCAGTACTGCTAAAGCTTCCTATTTCTGAGGAGCCACAGGTTTCAGTTTTGCAGTAGAAAGCTCACCCTCTTTACTTTGTACCCAAAGGTAAATTACTGCATTTTGGAACGACTCACATCATGTTCGACCTTGAGCGACAACCTGAGCTTTACTGCAGATTATTTGTTCACATACTAGCTCTTGTTCAAAGGTTTAGCATGTTCCCAGCATCCCCCTAGCTTTAATAGGAAAAAAAAAAAAAAAAAAAAAAAAAAAAAAAAAAAAAAAACTTACCCTTGCAGTAGTCTTTCAAATACAGGCTTGCACAACCTAAGAGTTGTCACTTCAGATTGCCATAAGCTATGTTTTGCCATGAAAGTAATCTTTTCCCAGGCCTCTGGTTCCTCTTCTGCTTGTAACTGGACAGCAGAAAGCCAACCCTCTTACACAAGAAATAACAAACCTTCCCTTCAGGATAAAGAATCGGAATCCTTCAGAAACGACTTAAAAAAAAAAAAAAAAAAAAAAAAAAAAAAAAAAAGATTGAGACCTACAGATTTGTTAAAAATTGTGTTACACCCTCATGATGTGCTTCCAAGGGTCCATCCCAAACCTTTTTGTTTTGTTTTGCTGTTAAAAAATGATGAAGTGGCAATTAAGTGGCATATATGTAATCTCTTGCTGCTGGCTCAAGAAAGAAAAGCAATCCTCATTTCTATCCAGAAAAAAAACATGAGACCCCCTTGTTACTACTCCTAAAAAGTCTCTGCAAAGTTCTGAGCAACAGGAATTAGGTACACTCGCATACTCTGTGGTAGTTTATAGCACAGCAGTTGAAATTTTGTAACATTTGTTGTTCCACTTTTAATGATTTGCTGTTAGCAAGAAATTTTCTGTGAGCTGTAACACATTCCTACTTCAGATCCACAAGAAACATAACAGCTAGTTTCCTCTTAGGACTTTAAATCTCACTTTCTGCCTAAAGGCAAGAAAACTTTTTTGCCACTAAACAATTATCCACAACTTGTTTGAGTTCAGCAACAAATTTATAGGAAAATTATAGGAGTAAGAAAATATAGGAGTAAGAAATGTATTTCCCCTTTTTACAAAGCTATTACTAATAGCTATGCAAAAATCCCAGTTATTAGATTTGTCATTGTCTCCACAGCTGAGAAAACTCCCAGCGTCCAGCCTGTAAAGCAGCCTTCCGCATCACCGAGTAGGTTTGCCTTTTGCAGTGACTCTCCATTTGCAGCTGACGACATGGTTCTTGTTTAGTTGGCTTTCCCAATACATTTGGGCTGTTAAATAAATATTCCTGGGCCAGTATCAGTGCTCCCATGGGTATTACAAACCCCGTTACACATCAAGTAACCTAACTTCCATTACTGTTTAAAAGCTGAGACCTTAAAAACATCAGCACACTGCAGGGACTTCCAAGCTTTGCCTCTGCCTTCAGCTGTCCCCGGCCACCTTACCAAGAGCTCCTCGGCAGACATAGGTGACACGAGTCCCCCTGGGAGGCTGCAGAGGACAGGGCACGGGGAAGCAGTGCCAGCCACAGGCACCCGTCCTCACCACCCAGTGATGGCATCAGCTTTGGCCAGGAGCTCGGAGAGATGGCAGTCTAGACCAGCTGGGAACTGATCTTCATACCTGCTCTGCTTTATGACTTTTCTTGCTATGGTAATTTTTTTCACATCACCAATATGTAGATGAACAGCTTTTCTCAAGGTTTTATCACTGTTATCAGTGTTGCTTTCTTTGCTTCGAAAAGCATTCATCTGATCCCTCACAATTGGTCTGAATAAAACCTGTATCATCTTAATAATTGCCAGCACAGGAAGCAAATGACAGAGTTGATAGCAAGCAGCTCCCAACTTCCTCTCTGCAGCTGCCTGAACAAGAAAAGAAAGAGAGAAAGAGAGAAATGTGGTGCACAGCTGCCAGGCAGATGCCCGCTCTGCCAAGCTCCTCACTCCCCAGGTACCACGCAGCCTAGAAATTTGGATTAACATGCTCACACCCAGCTGAGTTTCTAGCACTTGGCTTCTTGTCAATGCAAATGCAACCTTCAAGTCTTTCTTTACTATACTGATACCTCAGAAACACCATTTTCTAGAACTCTTGTGGCCATTCCAGTGGAATCTTTTATTTCCATCCCATTTTTGCTCTTATTAGATGTGCTGTGCCTAAGAGGGTGGCTCTTACTCCCATAGAAAATTCTTGACCCATAATATGTTTGCAGCAGCTAAACCTTGTAACACCAGTGACCACCCTGTTTTCATCCAAGACTGCCATTGCAATTGATGTGGAACTGAAACACCCAAGCCTCCTGAGACATTCCACACTGCTTGAGCAAGAACAATCCAACATCCCCACTCCAGGTTTCTATAATATCAATGCAGAAAAAGTCTCATAAAAATTAAACGCTTACCTGTGTTCTCTGATCCCACACACAAGCAGGCCATTTTTTTTCTGGAAGTGATTTGCCAACCCTCTTAGTCTTTCTTTCCAGAACGCCCATGCTTTGCAGGGAATCTGCTCCTGGAAGCTGCTGGTCACCTCTGCAATCTTTCCAACCAACCAGAAAGCCTGGTTTGCTAGTCTTGTAAGACTTTTTCAGGTTGTTGCCTCAACAAAGCCTCTATAATCCCTCAGTCACTTGAGGAAAAATTCTAAGAATTGCTCCAATTCCTTTGCACAGCCTACAGCTCTTGAGCTAGGTTAGTCATCTCTATACCCATGAAGCCTTCCATTATTTGTTCTCAGTTGTACACGTCGTTTCTGCTAAAAAGAGAAAATGACAATGAAGCTACACATTTATTTCAGGCACTTCCACTTGAAGCTTAGATACAGTAGCAATGTCTTTCCTTATATTCCCAAACCTCTTTCCAGGGAGCAATCAATCCAAAAATTCTCTGAGAGCCACATCACCAGCGCTTTTATTGCCGTCTGTTCCTTTCTAACACCTCCACTTCTACCAAACAAAAATCAGCCTCTGGCACAGCTCTATCCATACAGCTCAGCTTCTGTCAGCATCTCACAAGGACAGTGTTCTCACAGCTAACTCAGTTTACTTTAAAAAAGAACTGCTTTTTATATTATTGTGACTGAAAGGTACTCATAGCACAGACTCCCATAAAAATGTATCCTCCTCCTCCTACAATTCAGTGATCAAGCAGAGAGCCACAAAATTATTGTGAGTTTTGTTTTTTGTTTTTTGTTTGTTTGTTTGTTTGTTTGCTTGTTTGTTTTTTTTAAGTGCATGCCAAGAACATTAAAGGTACAATGATTTTAGCACCTTCATTCTTAAAATCATGGCCCTGACTTTGCACTGCAGCGCTGTGACTAGCACGGGGGTAGGCCACGAGCTGCCGCACCACTAGCACAAGAGGAGTACCACACTGCTCTCCTGCTATAAAGCTCAGATTAGGCAGCAGTCAACCAGTCTATGTTTTCTGCATAACTAAAATTAGTTCCCTCAATTTCCCACACAAAGTTCAAGAAATCTCCGAGAGCAGCATTAGTGGAGGACTCAGATGTTGCCAGGAGTGGCCCCCTAAAGGCCTAGAGGGCATCCCACCTCCAGGCAGCAGTTACCCAGGTCTGTGACAATACAGTGAGTCAGGCTGTTAAATCCCGCTCAGGGAAATTGTGATCATTTCACTCTTTCCCTTATAAATCAGTCCTCCTTTCTTATCCTCAGAAACAAAGAAGTTGATGATAAGAAGCCACCGGTCTCATGCAGAGATCCGTTGTATCAAGTTTCATCCTAAAATGGCTCTTTGCATTCAAGTTGTGATAGATAATGTGTATATATAATGAATAATATATATATATAATGGGAAATACTGATAAAATGCTTACCACAACTCCATGATCAGCCATTTTCTAATGCAGGATACAAACTGATTACTTGCATTCAATGGCTTAAGGAATGCAAAGAAAATCAAAAGTGTACTGGCCGTTACCTTACTAGGACAAAATTAAAGCACCTGAATACATAATTGATTGAAAATATTAAGGTATTCATTTTTAGAGGAAAAAAAAAAAATCCTTAAATTAATGTGAAAATCTGTCTTTTAGGCAACATTTTGTCGCTCTGAAGAGTTCCCTTTGCTGCAGGTTAACATTTTGAGGTTAGAAAACATGACCTAATCTTGATATAAAAGCCAATATGTGAAAATAGCTTGGAACAATAACTGCAAAATGCTATTAGCGTATTTACATTTCAAGCTCCCTTTATGTCTATAATTAAGGATATAAAGAACCATAATTCTTGCATAAGATAACATAACGTTAAGTATATCTACAAAATATAAAAACAAAATTGAGTACAGGCAGCATTGCATGTGTTATGGACAAAGAAACAGGACAAAAATGCTTAATAATACTATAAGATATATGAAAGTTGATCCCAACAATTGCACTATTTCATAATATAAGCCATTTCAGTTTCAAACTCTGGCAGAAATACAGTATGTGCAACATTTCATCATCTCACTTCATCGAACTATAACATTATGTTTCTATTTTCACAGATATGCTGAACAAATCAAGGGACACTAAGTTTTAAATCATCCATATGCAGGTTTTATTAAACTATTTCTAAAAGAAACAATGCAAACAAAGAAATTTCATTGTGAAAAATATTTTATTTGATGCTTATTACAGCTCTTCTGTGCATAATTTATTCTAATTGTGGTGGGTTTTGTGGGTCATTCACAGAAATGAGAGACAAACAGTTTTATTATTGTAAAATGAGATAAAACTACAGAAACGAAAAAACTAGCCTTATTTACAAAACAATTAAACTTACTTTCAATTAGTTTTTTTAATCAATTATTTCAAAGATTTTCACCTAAGAGTTTCAACAGTGCCCCATCTTCCCTGTAACAGAAAAAAAAAAAAAATGGGGAGCAGGGCAGGGAGAGGGAATCATAATCAAATGAGACTAAATAGGTGAAGAAAGAAAGAAAGAAAGAAAGAAAGAAAGAAAGAAAGAAAGAAAG